>NC_140061.1:356445-424325 GCF_963513975.1 Fringilla coelebs
CAGGTGAGACAGGTGAGAGACAGGTGAGAGACAGGTGAGACAGGTGAGAGACAGGTGAGAGACAGGTGAGACAGGTGAGAGACAGGTGAGACAGGTGGAGACAGGTGAGAGACAGGTGAGACAGGTGAGAGACAGGTGAGAGACAGGTGAGACAGGTGAGACAGGTGAGAGACAGGTGAGAGACAGGTGAGAGACAGGTGAGACAGGTGAGACAGGTGAGACAGGTGAGAGACAGGTGAGAGACAGGTGAGAGACAGGTGAGAGACAGGTGAGAGACAGGTGAGACAGGTGAGACAGGTGAGAGACAGGTGAGAGACAGGTGAGAGACAGGTGAGAGACAGGTGAGAGACAGGTGAGGACAGGTGAGACAGGTGAGAGACAGGGGAGAGACAGGTGAGACAGGTGCGAGACAGGTGAGAGACAGGTGAGGACAGGTGAGAGACAGGTGAGACAGGTGAGACAGGTGAGACAGGTGAGAGACAGGTGAGAGACAGGTGAGAGACAGGTGAGAGACAGGTGAGAGACAGGTGAGACAGGTGAGAGACAGGTGAGAGACAGGTGAGACAGGTGAGAGACAGGTGAGAGACAGGTGAGACAGGTGAGACAGGTGAGACAGGTGAGAGACAGATGAGAGACAGGTGAGAGGTGAGACAGGTGAGAGACAGGTGAGAGACAGGTGAGAGACAGGTGAGAGACAGGTGAGAGACAGGTGAGAGACAGGTGAGACAGGTGAGAGCAGACAGGTGAGACAAGTGAGACCCGACAGGTGAGACACATACAGGTGAGACAGGTGAGATCAGACAGGTGAGACGCAGGTGAGACAGAGACAGGTGAGACATGTGAGACAGGTGAGACTAGAAAAGCGAGACAGAAACAGGTGAGATCGGACAGGTGAAACAAGTGAGACCCCACAGGTGAGACAGCTGAGAGACAGGTGAGAAACAGGTGAGACAGATGAAACAGGTGAGACAGGTGAGATTAGACAGGTGAGACAGGTGAGATTGGACAGGTGAGACAGGTGAGATACAGGTGAGACAAGTGAGACGAGAAAGGTGAGACACAAACAGGTGAGACAGGGGAGATCAGACAGGTGAGACACAGGTGAGACAGAGACAGGTGAGACAAGTGACATCAGATAAGTGAGACACAGACAGGTGAGAGTAGACAGGTGAGACAAGTGAGACAAATACAGGTGAGACAAGTGAGACAAGTGAGACACAGACAGGTGAGATGCGTGAGATATGGACAGGTGAGACACAGGTGAGATTGGACACGTGAGACAAGTGAGACCCCACAGGGGAGATTGGACAGGTGAGACAGGTGAGACACAGACAGGTGAGATGGGACAGGTGAGACCCCACAGGTGAGACACGGACAGGTGAGAAACAAACAGGTGAGACCCCACAGGTGAGACAAGGACAGGTGAGACCCCACAGGTGAGACACGGACAGGTGAGAAACAAACAGGTGAGACCCCACAGGTGAGACAGGGACAGGTGAGACCCCACAGGTGAGACATGGACAGGTGAGAAACAGACAGGTGAGACCCCACAGGTGAGACAGATCAGATCGGACAGGTGAGACAAGTGAAGCCCCGCAGGTGAGATCAGACAGGTGAGACGACACAGGTGAAACCAAACAGGTGAGACAAGTGACGTCAGACAGGTCAGATAAGACAAGTGAGACGTGGACAAGTGAGATCACACAGGTGACATCATACAGGTGAGAACGGACAGGTGGACCCCAGATGTGCCCAGGTGTATCTCAGGTGCCCCCAGGTGTATCCCAGGTGTGTCCAGGTGTGCCAAGGTGCCCCCAGCTGTATCCCACGTGCCCCCAGATGTACTCCAGGTACCCCCAGCTGACCCCAGGTGTATCTCAGGTGTGCCCAGGTGCGGTACCTGCTCCAGCGCCTCGGCCAGGTGTCTGTCCAGCCGGCCCTGGGCACAGGGGTACCCAGGTGTGCCCCAGGTGTGCCCAGGTGCCCCCACATGTGCCCAGGTGCCCCCAACTGTACCCCAGGTGTGCCCAGGTGTGCCCAAGTGTATCTCAGGTGTGCCCAGGTGTGCCCAGGTGTATCTCAGGTGTATCTCAAGTGCTTGCAGCTGTGCCCAGGTGGATCCCAGTTGCCCCCAGGTGTGCCCAGGTGTATCCCAGGTCTGCCCAGGTGTGCCCAGGTGTATCCCAGGTGTGCCCCGCTGTACCCACATGTACCCAGGTGTTCCCCAGTTGTATCTCAGGTGTGCCTCAGGTGCTCCCAGCAGTATCTCAGGTGTGCCCAGGTGTATCTCAGGTGTGCCCATGTGCCCCAAGGTCTGCCCAGGTGTGTCCAGGTGCCCCCAGGTGTACCCCAAGTGTATCCCAGGTGCCCCCAGGTGTGCCCCCAGGTGTGTGCCCAGGTGCGGTACCTGCTCCAGCGCCTCGGCCAGGTGTCTGTCCAGCCGCCCCTGAGCACAGGGGTACCCCAGGTGTGCCCCAGATGTATCCCAGGTATGCCCAGGTGCCCTCAGGTATATCCCAGGTGTGTCCAGGTGTGCCCGGATGTACTCCAGGTGTGCCAAGGTGCCCCCAGGTGTGCCCAGGTGTGCCCAGGTGTGGTACCTGCTCCAGCGCCTCGGCCAGGTGTCTGTCCAGCCGCCCCTGAGCACAGGGGTACCCAGGTGTGCCCCAGGTGTATCTCAGGTGTGTCCAGGTGCCCTCAGGTATATCCCAGGTGTGTCCAGGTGTGCCCAGATGTACTCCAGGTGTGCCAAGGTGCCCCCCAGGTGTGCCCAGGTGTGCCCAGGTGCGGTACCTGCTCCAGCGCCTCGGCCAGGTGTCTGTCCAAGCCGCCCCTCGCGCTTGCGCAGTTTGGCGCTGTCCCACTGCAGCCCCTCCAGCGTCGTCCCCATTTCCAGAACCTTCGTCTCGGCTGAGGTGGCCTTGTCCTGCAGCTCGGCCAGCTGGGACAGGTGAGACAGGTGAGACAGGTGAGAGACAGGTGAGACACGTGAGAGACAGCTGAGAGACAGGTGAGAGACAGGTGAGAGACAGGTGAGAGACAGGTGAGAGACAGGTGAGACAGGTGAAAGGTGAGACAGGTGAGAGACAGGTGAGAGACAGGTGAGAGAGGTGAGAGACAGGTGAGAGACAGGTGAGAGACAGGTGAGAGACAGGTGAGACAGGTGAGAGACAGGTGAGACAGGTGAGAGACAGGTGAGAGACAGGTGAGAGACAGGTGAGAGACAGGTGAGACAGGTGAGAGACAGGTGAGACAGGTGAGAGACAGGTGAGAGACAGGTGAGAGACAGGTGAGAGACAGGTGAGACAGGTGAGAGACAGGTGAGACAGGTGAGAGACAGGTGAGAGACAGGCGACACAGGTGACACACAGGTGACACAGGTGAGTGCCCAGGTGACACAGGTGACACATCTGAGTGCCCAGGTGTGCCCAGGTACCTCCAGCGCCTCCCTCTGGTGTTTCTCGTGCAGGTTCTGGGTCAGGGCAGGGACAGGTGAGACACAGGTGACACAGAGGTGGGACAGGTGACACAGGTGACACAGGTGACACACATGTGTCACAGAAATGGGACAGATGACACAGGTGAGTGCCCAGGTGACACAGGTGTGACACAGAGGTGACACAGGTTAGTGCCCAGGTGACACACAGGTAGGACAGGTGACACAGGTGACACAGAGATGGGACAGGTGACACACAGGTGAGACAGGTGACACACAGGTAACACAGGTGACACAGGTGAGTGCCCAGGTGACAGACAGGTGACACAGGTGACAGACAGGTGACACAGGTGTGTCCCAGGTACCTCCAGCGCCTCCCTCTGGTGTTTCTCGTGCAGGTTCTGGGTCAGCTCCTGCAGCCGCCGGTGCTCCCGCAGCAGCTCCCGCAGCAGCTCCCGGCCCGCCTCCGACAGCTCCGCTGGAATCACAAAAATAAACCCCAAAATCAACCCAAAAAATCCCAAAATGATCAAATCCCAGAATTCCCAAAAAATTTCAAAAAAAAATCCCGTAAAAAAACCCCAAAATTTCACAAAAATCTCACCAAAAACGCACAAAATTCAACAAAAATGCCACCAAAAAACCCCAAAATTCATCTAAATTCACGCAAAATTTTACCAGAATTTTTCCCCAAATCAGAAATTCTCAAACGTCCCAAAATATCCAAAATTCCAACCAAAATTCCAGAAAATTCCCATTAAAAACACCCAAATTTTCCAGATTCGGGGTCCCGCAGCAGCTCCCGGCCCGCCTCCGACAGCTCCGCTGGAACCACAAAAAAATCACCCCAAAATCAACCCAAAATCAACCCCAGAACCCAAAATTATCAAATCCCAGAATGCCCCAAAAAAATCCTGGAAAAAACCCCCAAAATTTCACAAAAATCTCACAAAAAACGCACAAAATTCAACAAAAATCCCATAAAAACAGCCCAAAATTCATCCAAATTCACCTAAAATTGCACCAAAATCTCTCCCAAAATAAGAAATCCTCAAAGGTCCCAAATTCCCAAAATTCCACCCAAAAATCCCAAAATGATTAAGTCCCAAAATTCCCAAAAAATTCCCTTAAAAATGCCCAAATTAAAAAAAAAAAAAATCCCACCAAAAATGACCCAAAATTTCATCAGGATTTCTCCCAAAATTCCACCAAAATCAGAAATTCTCAAAGGTCCCAAAATCCCCCAAATTCCACCCAAAATTCCCAAAATTTAAAAAAATTCCACCCAAAATTCCAGAAAAAAAAATCCCCCCAAAAAGTCCCAAAATTCCACAAAAACCTCATAAAAAGAATCCAAAATTCATTCAAATTCACCCAAAATTTTACCAAAATTTCTCCCAAAATAAGAAATTCTGAAAGGTCCCAAAATCCCAAAATTCCACCCAAAATTCCACAAAAATTCCCATTAAAAGCACCCAAATTTCTCCCAAATTTGGGTTCCGCAGCAGCTCCCGGCCCGCCTCCGACAGCTCGGCTGGAATCACCGAAAATCACCCCAAAATCACCCCAAAATTCCAAAATTGTCAAATCCCAGAATTCCCAAAAAATTCCTAAAAAATTCCCAAGAAAAAAGACCAAAATTTCACAAAACTGTCACAAAAAACCCCAAAATTCCACAAAAATCCCATAAAAAACGCCCAAAATTTCTCCAAATTCACCCCAAATTTTACCAGAATTTCTCCCAAACTCAGAAATTCTCAAAAGTCCCAAAATACCCAAAATTCCACCCAAAATTCCCCAAAAATTCCACCTAAAAAGTACCAAAATGTAACAAAAATCCCACAAAAAGTCCTCAAAATTCATCCAAATTCACCCAAAACTCCATCAAAGTTTCTCCAAAATTGCACCAAAATCAGAAATTCTCAAAGGTCCCAAAATCCCCAAAATTCCACCCAAAATTCCCAAAATTCAAAAAAATTCCACCCAAAATTCCAGAAAAAAAAAATTCCCCCAAAAAAGTCCCAAAATTCCACAAAAATCCCATAAAAAGAGTCCAAAATTCCTCCAAATTCACCCAAAATTTTACCAGAATTTCTCCCAAAATCAGAAAATCTCAAAGGTCCCAAAATATCCAAAATTCTACCCAAAATTTTCAAAAAAATTCCACCAAAAAAGGCCCAAATTCATCCACAAAAATGCCCCAAAATTCATCCAAATTCACTAAAAATTTTACCAGAATTTCTCCCAAAATTCCACAAAATCAGAAATTCTCAAAGATCCCAAAAGCCCCAAAATTCCACCCAAAAATCCCAAAATTCCAAAAAGATTCCACCTAAAAAGGCCCAAAATGCCACAAAAATGCCACAGAAAATGCCCCAAAATTCATCCAAATTCACCCCAAAATTTCTCCAAAATTCCACAAAAATCAGAAATTCTCAAAGGTCCCAAAATACCCAAAATTCCACCCAAAAATCCAAAATTCCAAAAAAAATTCCACCCAAAAAGGCCCCAAATGCCACAAAAATCCCACAGAAAAAGCCCAAAATTCATCCAAATTCACCCAAAATTCCACCAAAATTTCTCCAAAATTCCACAAAAATCAGAAATTCTCAAAGGTCCCAAAACCCCCAAAATTCCACCCAAAAATCCCACGAGAATTCCCAGAAAAAAACCCCAGGAATCCCAAAAAATTCCCTCAAAATCCCCCTGGAATCGGCCTCAAAGAGCCTGGAACTGCCCAGGTGTGCCCAGGTGTGCCCCAGGTGTGTCCAGGTGTGCCCAGGTGTACCCAGGTGTGCCCAGGTGTGTCCAGGTGTGCCCCAGGTGTGCCCAGGTGCGTCACAGGTGTGCCCAGGTGTGCCCAGGTGCCCCCAGGTGTGCCCCAGGTGTGCCCAGGTGTATCCCAGGTGTGCCCAGGTGTGCCCAGGTGTGTCATAAGGTGTGTCACAGGTGTGTCACAGGTGTGCCCAGGTGTGCAACAGGTGTGCCAAGGTGGGTCCCAAGTGTGCCCCAATGGATCCCAGGTGCTCCCAGGTGTGCCCAGATGCCCCCAGGTGCCCCCAAGTGTGCCCAAGTGTATCTCAGGTGTGCCCTGGTGCCCCCAGGTGTGCCCAGGTGTGCCCAGGTGCATCTCAGGTGTGCCCAAGTGTGTTTAACCATGCCCAGATACCCCCAGCCATGCCCAGGTGTATCTCAGGTACCCCCAGGTGTGCCCAACTGTATCCCAGGTGTATCTCAGCTATGCCCAGGTGCCCCCAGGTGCCCCCAGGTGTGCCCAGCTGTGCCCAGGTGCCCCCCTCACTCACCCCTGGCTCCCAGGTGCGCCCCCAGCTGGTGCAGCCCCCTCTGCACCCGGCCCAGGGCCCCGCCCAGCCTGGCCACGGCCTCGGGGGCGAAGCTCAGCCGGGGGGGGGGAGGGGCGGCGGCCACGCCCTCCTCGGGCCCCGCCCACGCCTCTGCAACTCATCAAATATTCATACATGCTAATTAGAACAGAATTATGCAAACGAGATGCAAATTTCCACCCAAATTTTGTCCTTCAAAACGGCCCAAAACGCCCCAAAATTTTTCATTTTTTTCCCCCAAAATTCCAAATTTTCTCCCCTAAAACTCCTGGAATTCCTGGGAAATCCCAAAATCCCGATTTTCTGAACCCCAAAACCACAAATCTCTGGTTAAAATCTCAAATTTTCCATTAAAATTCCAAATTCTCACCACAAAAATACCAAATTTTCCCCTAAAAAGACCCAAAATCTCCATATTTCCCCCCAAAATTCCAAATTCCCCCCCCAAACCTCCAAATTTTCCCCAAAACCCCCAAAATTTTGCCCCAAAACCCCCAAATTTTCCCCAAAACCCCAAAATTTCCCCCCAAAATTCCAAATTTTCCCCCAAAATTCCCTGTTTTCCTTGAAAATCCCAAATTTTCCCCCAAATCCCCAAATTTTCCCCCCAATCTTCCGAATTTCAACCCCAAAAATCCCAGATTTCCCCCAAAATCCCAAATCCCCCCAAATCCCCCTAAAATCCCCAATTTTCCCACCCAAAAATCCCAAATTTCCCCCTTAAAATGCCCCAAAATCCCCAAATTTTCTCCCCAAAACCCCCAAATTTCCCCCCCAAAATGCCCAATTTTTCCCCAAATACCAAATTTCCCCTAAAATCCCCCGCAAAAATCCCCAAATTTCCTCCCCAAACTTCCAAATTTTCTCCCTAAAATCTCTAAGATGCCCCAAAATCTCCAAATTTACCCCGAAAATTCCCAAATTTTGCCCCCAAAGTCCCAAATTTTCCCCCCAAATCTTCTCCTCAAAATTCCCAAATTTCTCCCAAACTCCCAAATTTCTCTCTCAAAACTCCCAGATTTTCCCCCAAAATCCTCAATTCTCCCCAAAATCCCCAAATTTTGCCCCCAAAATCCCAAATTTCCTCCCCAAAATCCCAAATTTTCCCCAAAATCCCCAAATTTCCCCCAAAACCCTGAAATTTCACCCCCAAACTCCCCAAATTTCCCCCAAAATCCCGAAATTTCCCCCTAAAATCCCCAAGTTTCCCCAAAATTTTCCCCCAAAACCCCAAAACTGACCCTAAAAATTCCCAAATTTCCCCAAAATTTTCCCTAAAATCCCCAAAATTTTCCCTAAAAATCCCCAAGTTTCCCCCCAAAATCCCCCAATTCCCAAAATTTCCCTCCCAAACCCCCAGATTTTCCCCCAAAATCCCCAAATTTTCCCCAAATTTCCTCCCCAATATCCTGAAATTTCACCCCAAAATCCCAAATTTTCCCCAAATTTCCCCCAAACCCCCAAATTGCCCCCAAAATCCCCAAATTTTGTCCCCCAAATCCCCAAAATTTTCCCCCAAAATTTCCCTCCAAAATTTCCCCAAATTTCCCCCCAAAATCCCAATTTTCTGCCCCAAAATTTCAAAACTTCCCTCAAATCCCAAGTTTCCCCTAAAATCCCCCAAAATCTCCAAACTTCCTCTCCAAAACCCCAAAGTTTCCCCAAAATCCCAAATTTTCCCCCTAAAACCCCCAAATTTCCCCCAAATTTCCCCCCAAAATCCCCAAATTTCCCCCAAATTTCTCCCCAAATTTCCCCCAAATCCCCCCCAACCTCCCCTCCCCCTCTCACCTCTCCTCTCGGGGTCCCCGGGGGGGTTCGGGGGGGGCTCGGGGGGATCCCCTGGGGGATCCCCGGGGGGCGGGGCCAAAGCCCCTCCCCCACTCCCGGCCCCGCCCCCTTCACCGCCGTCGCAGCGGCGCAGCAGGGCCTGGACCTCCGAGTCCAGCTGGGGGGGAAAGGGTTAAAAATGAGTGAAAAAAGCCCAAAATTGACCCAAAAACTGATCCTGAATCCAGGTGGGGAGAAAAGGGTTAAAAATGAACCAAAAGAGCCCAAAATTGACCCAAAAAACCCCAAAATTGACCCAAAATCCGATCCCGAATCCAGGTGGGGAGGAAAGGGTTAAAAATGAGTCAAAAAAATCCCAAAATTGACCCAAAAACTGACCTCAAAACCAGCTGGGGAGGAAAGGGTTAAAAATGAGCCAAAAGAGCCCAAAATTGGCCCAAAAATCCACCCAAAATTAACTCAAATTCAGGTGGGGAGGAAAGGGTTAAAAATGAGCCAAAAAACCCCAAAATTGACCCCAAAAAAGGCCTCAAATCCAGGTGGGAGGAAAAGGGTTAAAATGAACCTAAAAAGTCCAAAATTGACCCAAAAAACCCCAAAATTGACCCAAAATCCGATCCCAAATCCAGGTGGGGAGGAAAGGGTTAAAAATGATCCAAAAAACCCCAAAAATGACCCAAAAATCCCCAAAATTGACCCAAAATCCGACCCCAAATCCAGGTGGGGTGGAAAGGGTTAAAAATGAGTCAAAAAAGCCCAAAATTGACCCAAAAACTGATCCTAAATCCAGGTGGGGAGGAAAGGGTTAAAAATGAGCCAAAAGAGCCCAAAATTGACCCAAAAATCCCCAAAATTGACCCAAAATCCAGCCCTGAATTCAGGTGGAGAGAAAAGGGTTAAAAATGAGCCCAAAAAGCCCAAAATTGACCCAAAAAACCTCAAAATTGACCCAAAATCCGATACCAAATTCAGGTGGGGAGGAAAGGGTTAAAAATGAACCAAAAAAGCCCAAAATTGACCCAAAAATCCACCCAAAATTAACTCAAATTCAGGTGGGGAGAAAAGGGTTAAAAATGAGCCAAAAAAGCCCAAAATTGACCCAAAAATCCCCAAAATTGACCCAAAATCTGATCCCGAATCCAGGTGGGGAGGAAAGGGTTAAAAATGAACCAAAACCCCAAAATTGACCCAAAAATCCCCAAAATTGACCCCAAAAAAGACCTCAAATCCAATTGGGGAGGAAAAGGGTTAAAAATGAACCTAAAAAGTCCAAAATTGACCCAAAAATCCCCAAAATTGACCCAAAATCCGATTCCAAATCCAGGTGGGGAGGAAAGAGTTAAAATTGAGTCAAAAGAGCCCAAAATTGACCCCAAAAACCCCAAAATTGACCCAGAATCCAGCCCTGAATTCAGGTGGGGAGAAAAGGGTTAAAAATGAGCCCAAAAAAACCCAAAATTGACCCAAAAACCCCAAAATTGACCCAAAATCCGATCCCAAATCCAGGTGGGGAGGAAAGGGTTAAAAATGAGTCAAGAAAGCCCAAATTGACCCAAAAATCCCCAAAATTGACCCAAAAAACTCCAAAATTGACCCAAAAAACTCCAAAATTGACCCAAAAACCGACCCTGAATCCAGGTGGGGAGGAAACGGTTAAAAATGAGTCAAAAGAGCCCAAAATTGACCCAAAAAACTCCAAAATTGACCCAAAAACTGAGCCTGAATCCAGGTGGGGAGAAAAGGGTTAAAAATGAGTCAAAAACCCCAAAATTGACCCAAAAACCCCAAAAATGAGCCCAAAAAAGCCCAAAATTGACCCAAAATCCGATCCCAAATCCAGGTGGGGAGGAAAGGGTTAAAAATGAGCCAAAAGAGCCCAAAATCGACCCAAAAATCCACCCAAAATTAACTCAAATTCAGGTGGGGAGGAAAGGGTTAAAAATCAGTCAAAAACCCAAAATTGACCCAAAAAACCCCAAAATTGACCCAAAATCCGACCCCAAATCCAGGTGGGAGAGAAAGGGTTAAAAATGAGCCAAAAGAGCCCAAAATTGACCCAAAAATCCCCAAAATTGACCCAAAATCCGATTCCAAATCCAGGTGGAGAGGAAAGGGTTAAAAATGAGCCCAAAAAGCCCAAAATTGACCCAAAAAACCCCAAAATTGACCCAGAATCCAGCCATGAATTCAGGTGGGGAGGAAAGGGTTAAAAATGACCCAAAAAAACCCAAAATTGACCCAAAAAACCCCAAAATTGACCCAAAATCTGATCCCAAATTCAGGTGGGAAGGAAAGGGTTAAAAATGAGTCAAAAAACCCCAAAATTGACCCAAAAATCCCCAAAATTGACCCAAAAAACCCCAAAATTGACCCCAAAATCTGATCCCAAATCCAGGTGGGGAGGAAAGGGTTAAAAATGACCCAAAAAGCCCAAAATTGACTCAAAAAACCCCAAAATTGACCCAAAAATCCCAAAATTGACCCAGAATCCAGCCTTGAATCCAGGTGGGGAGGAAAGGGTTAAAAATGAACCAAAAAACCCCCAAAATTGACCCAAAAAACCCCAAAATTGACCCAAAAAACCCCAAAATTGACCCAAAAAAAGGCCTCGAATTGAGGTGGGGAGGAAAGGGTTAAAATTGAGCCAAAAAGCCCCAAAATTGACCCCAAAAAACTGACCCAAAAACCAGGTGGGGAGGAAAGGGTTAAAAATGAACCAAAAGAGGCCAAAATCGACCCAAAAAAGCCCAAAATTGACCCAAAAACCAACCCTGAATGCAGGTGGGGAGGAAAGGGTTAAAAATGAACCAAAAAACCCCAAAATTGACCCAAAAAAGCACAAAATTGACCCAGAATACAGCCCTGAATCCAGGTGGAGAGGAAAGGGTTAAAAATGAACCAAAAGAGCCCAAAATTGACCCAAAAATCCCCAAAATTGACCCAAAAATCCCCAAAATTGACCCAAAATCCAGCCCTGAATCCAGGTCGGGAGGGAAGGGTTAAAAATGAGTCCAAAAACCCCAAAATTGACCCAAAATCCGATCCCAAATCCAGGTGGGGAGGAAAGGGTTAAAAATGAACCGAAAAAAGCCCCAAAATTGACCCAAAAATCCAACCCAGGAACCCTCAAAAACCCCAAATTTGGCCCTTTTGGCGCCATTTTTACCTGCCCCAGGTGTGCCCAGGTGTGCCCAGGTGTATCTCAGGTGTGCCCAGGTGTATCTCAGGTGTGCCCAGGTGTATCCCAGGTGTGCCCAGGTGTGCCCAGGTGTGCCCAGGTGTATCCCAGGTGTATCCCAGGTGTATCCCAGGTGTGCCCCAGGTGTGTTTTACCTGCCCAGGTGTATCCCAGGTGTACCCAGGTGTGCCCCAGGTGTATCCCAGGTGTGCCCCAGGTGTGCCCAGGTGTATCCCAGGTGTGCCCAGGTGTGCCCCAGGTGTGCCCCAGGTGTGCCCAGGTGTATCCCAGGTGTATCCCAGGTGTGCCCAGGTGTATCCCAGGTGTATCCCAGGCGCACCCAGGTGTGCCCAGGTGTGTTTTAACCCCCCAGGTGTGCACAGGTGTGCCCAGGTGTGTTTTTACCTGTGCCCAGAAGCGGTTGACCAGGTGCAGGGTGGCTCTGACCCCATTTTTGCTCCTTTTAACCCCGAGTTTTTTGCATTTCACCTGCCCCAGGTGTGCCCAGGTGTGCCCAGGTGTGTTTTTACCCCCCCCAGGTGTGCCCAGGTGTGATTTCAGTGCCCAGAACCCCAATTCTGACCCTTTTAACCCCTTTTTTTGGGGGTTTTACCCCCCCAGGTGTCCCCAGGTGAAATTTCCATGCCCAGAACCCCAATTTTGCTCCTTTTAACCCCATTTTTTCTGGTTTTAACCCACCCCAGGTGTATCCCAGGTGTGCCCCAGGTGTGCCCAGGTGTATCTCAGGTGTGCCCCAAGGGTGCCCAGGTGTGACCAGGTGTATGCCAGGTGTGTCCCAGGTGTATGCCAGGTGTGCCCAGGTGTATCCAAGTGTGCCCAGGTGTGTTTTTACCCCCCCAGGTGTATCCCAGCGGTGCCCAGGTGTGCCCCAGGTGTGCCCAGGTGTGCCCCAGGTGTGCCCAGGTGTGCCCAGGTGTATCCCAGCTGTGCCCAGGTGTGCCCCAGGTGTATTCAAGTTGTGCCCAGGTGTATTCCAGGTGTATTCCAGGTGTGCCCAGGTGTATCCCGGGTGTGCCCCAGGTGTGCCCCAATGTATCCCAGGTGTGCCCAGGTGTGCCCAGGTGTGCCCAGGTGTATCCCAGGTGTGCCCAGGTGTGCCCAGGTGTGCCCAGGTCTATCCCAGGTGTATCCCAAGTGTATCCCAGGTGTGCCCAGGTGTATCCCAGGTGTATCCCAGGTGTATCCCAGGTGTATCCCAAGTGTATCCCAGGTGTATCCCAGGTGTATCCCAGGTGTATCCCAGGTGTATCCCAAGTGTATCCCAGGTGTATCCCAGGTGTATCCCCGGTGTATCCCAGGTGTGCCCAGGTGTATCCCAGGTGTGCCCCAGGTGTGCCCCAATGGATCCCAGGTGTGCCCTGGTGTATCCCAGGTGTGTTTAACCCTGCCCAGGTGTATCCCAGGTGTGCCCAGGTGTGCCCAGGTGTATCCCAGGTGTGCCCAGGTGTGATTTCAATGCCCACAACCCCGTTTTTGCTCCCTTTAACCCCATTTTTTCTGGGTTTAACCCATCCCAGGTGTATCCCTGGTGTGCCCAGGTGTGCCCCAGGTGTGCCCAGGTGTGCTTTTACCCCCCCAGGTGTGCCCAGGTGTGCTCAGATGAGATTTCAGTGCCCAAACCCCCAATTTTAGCCATTTTAACCCCATTTTTTCTGGGTCTAACCCACCCCAGGTGTGCCCAGGTGTGCCCAGGTGTGTTTTTCCCCCCCCCAGGTGTGTCCAGGTCTGCCCCTAACTCCATTCCAGGTGTTCCTGACCCCATTTTTGCTCCTTTTAACCCCATTTTTTCTGGGTTTAACCTGCCCCAGGTGTGCCCAGGTGTGCCCAGAACCCCAATTTTGGTCCTTTTCACCCCATTTTTGGGGTGTCTCGCCTGTGCCCAGGTGTGCCCAGATGAGATTTCAGTGCCCCAAACCCCAATTTTGGCCCTTTCAACCCCATTTTTGGGGTGTCTCACCTGTCACAGGTGTCTCACCTGTACCCAGGTGTGCCCAGGTGTGCCCATAACCCCATTCCAGATGTTCCTGACTCCATTTTTGCTCCTTTTAACCCCCATGGGTTTAACCCATCCCAGCTGTGCCCAGGTGTGCCCAGGTGAGTTTTTACCCCCCCTGGTGTGCCCAGGTGTGCTTTCACCCCCCCCAGGTGTGCCCAGGTGAGATTTCAGTGCCCAGAACCCCATTTTTGCTCCTTTTAACCCCATTTTTTCTGGGTTTTACCTGCCCCAGGTGTGCCCAGGTGTGCCCAGGTGTGTTTTTACCCCCCCAGGTGTGCCCAGGTGTGCCCTGGAGCACCTGAGTGTCCCTAACCCAATCCCAGGTGTGCCCAGGTGTGCCCAGGTGAGATTTCAGTGCCCAGAACCCCATTTTTGCTCCTTTTAACCCCATTTTTTCTGGGTTTAACCCAGGTGTGCCCAGGTGTATCCCAGGTGTGCCCAGGTGAGATTTCAGTGCCCAGAACCCCAATTTTGGCCCTTTTAACCCCATTTTTTCTGGGTTAAACCCATCCCAGATGTGCCCAGGTGTGCCCAGGTGTGTTTTTACCCCCCCAGGTGTGCCCATAACCCCATTCCAGGTGCTCCTGACCCCATTTTTGCTCCTTTTAACCCCATTTTTTCTGGGTTTAACCTGCCCAAGGTGTGCCTAGGTGTGCCCAGGTGTGCCCTGGAGCACCTGAGTGTCCCTGACCCCATTCCAGGTGTGCCCAGCTGTGCCCAGGTGTGATTTCAGTGCCCAGAACCCCAATTTTAGCCGTTTTAACCCCATTTTTTCTGGGTCTAACCCACCCCAGGTGTGCCCAGGTGTGCCCATAACTCCATTCCAGGTGTTCCTGACCCCATTTTTGCTCCTTTTAACCCCATTTTTTCTGGGTTTTACCTGCCCCAGGTGTAGCCCAGGTGTGCCCAGGTGTGTTTTTACCCCCCCAGGTGTGCCCAGGTGTGCCCCAGGTGTATCCCAGGTGTGCCCAGCTGTGCCCAGGTGTATCCCAGGTGTGCCCAGGTGTATCCCAGGTGTGCCCAGGTGTATCCCAGGTGTGCCCCAGGTGTGCCCCAATGGATCCCAGGTGTGCCCAGGTGTATCCCAGGTGTGCCCCAATGAATCCCAGGTGTGCCCAGGTGTGTCCCAGGTGCGTTTAACCCTGCCCAGGTGTATCCCAGGTGTGCCCCAGGTGTGCCCAGGTGTGCCCAGGTGTATCCCAGGTGTGCCCCAGGTGTGTCCAGGTGTGCCCCAGGTGTATCCCAGCTGTGCCCAGGTGTATCCCAGGTGCGTCCAGGTGTATCTGAGGTGTGCCCAGGTGTATCCCAGGTGCGTCCAGGTGTATCTGAGGTGTGCCCAGGTGTATTCCAGGTGTGCCCAGGTGTATCCCAGCTCTGCGCAGGTGTGCCCAGGTGTGTTTTTACCTGTGCCCAGAAGCGGTTGACCAGGTGCAGGGTGGCTCTGACCCCATTTTTGCTCCTTTTAACCCCACGGTTTTTGCACTTCACCTGCCCCAGGTCTGCCCAGGTGTGCCCAGGTGTGCCCAGGTGTATCCCAGGTGTGCCCAGGTGTGTTTTAACTCCCCAGGTGTGCCCCAAGTGTGCCCAGGTGTGCCCCAGGTGTGCCCAGGTGTATCCCAGGTGCGTCCAGGTGTATCTGAGGTGTGCCCAGGTGTATCCCAGATGTATCCCAGCTCTGCCCAGGTGTGCCCAGCTGTGCCCAGGTGTATCCCAGGTGTATCCCAGGTGTGCCCAGGTGTTCTCAGGTGTGTTTTAACCCCCCCAGGTGTGCCCAGGTGTTCCCAGGTGTGTTTTAACCCCCCAGGTCTGCCCAGGTGTGCCCAGGTGTATCCCAGGTGTATCCCAGGTGTGCCCAGGTGTGCCCCAGGTGTATCCCAGGTGTGCCCAGGTGTGCCCAGGTGTGTTTTAACCCCCCAGGTGTGCCCAGGTGTATCCCAGGTGTATCTCAGGTGTGTCCCAGGTGTGCCCAGGTGTGCCCCAGGTGTGCTCCAGGTGTGCCCAGGTGTATCCCAGGTGTATCCCAGGTGTGCTCCAGGTGTGCCCAGGTGTGCTCCAGGTGTGCCCAGGTGTATCCCGGGTGTGCCCCAGGTCTATCCCAGGTGTATCCCAGGTGTGCCCAGGTGTGCCCAGGTGTATCCCAGCTGTGCCCAGGTGTATCCCAGGTGCGTCCAGGTGTATCTGAGGTGTGCCCAGGTGTATCCCAGATGTATCCCAGGTGTGCCCAGGTGTGTTTTAACCCCCCAGGTGTGCCCAGGTGTGTTTTTACCCCCCCAGGTGTGCCCAGGTGTGTTTTTACCTGTGCCCAGAAGCGGTTGACCAGGTGCAGGGTGGCTCTGACCCCATTTTTGCTCCTTTTAACCCCATTTTTTCTGCATTTCACCCATCCCAGCTGTGCCCAGGTGTGCCCAGGTGTATCCCAGGTGTATCCCAGGTGTGCCCAGGTGTGTTTTAACTCCCCAGGTGTGCCCCAAGTGTGCCCAGGTGTGCCCAGGTGTATCCCAGGTGTATCCCAGGTGTGCCCAGGTGTGTTTTAACTCCCCAGGTGTGCCCCAAGTGTGCCCAGGTGTGCCCCAGGTGTGCCCAGGTGTATCCCAGGTGCGTCCAGGTGTATCTGAGGTGTGCCCAGGTGTATCCCAGATGTATCCCAGCTGTGCCCAGATGTATCCCAGGTGTGCCCAGGTGTGTTTTAACCCCCCAGGTGTGCCCAGGTGCCCCTCACCTGTGCCCAGAAGCGGTTGACCAGGTGCAGGGTGGCGTCGTCGGTGGCCTGGCGCTTCTCCAGCTTCTCGATGCGCTCGCGGAGCTCGTCCTCGCACACCTGGCGCTGCTCCAGGCGCTCGGCCAGCTTCTTGTTCCGGAACTGCAGCACCTTGAGATCCATCTCCTCCTGGACAGGTGAGACAGGTGAGACAGGTGAGAGACAAGTGAGAGACAGGTGAGAGACAGGTGAGAGACAAGTGAGACAGGTGAGAGACAGGTGAGAGACAGGTGAGAGACAGGTGAGAGACAGGTGAGAGACAGGTGAGACAGGTGAGAGACAGGTGAGAGACAGGTGAGAGACAGGTGAGAGACAGGTGAGACAGGTGAGACAGGTGAGACAGGTCAGACACAGCTTCTTGTTCCGGAACTGCAACACCTTGAGATCCATCTCCTCCTGGACAGGTGAGACAGGTGAGAGACAGGTGAGAGACAGGTGAGAGACAGGTGAGACAGGGGAGAGACAGGTGAGAGACAGGTGAGGGACAGGTGAGGGACAGGTGAGGGACAGGTGAGACAGGGGAGAGACAGGTGACACAGGTGTGACAGGTGTGACACAGGTGTGACACAGGTGAGCCACAGCTCAGGCAGGTTCCGGTTCTGCACCTGCAGAATCTTCACGTCCATCTCCTCCTGCACAGGTGAGGGGGCTGTGCCCAGGTGTGTTTAACCCTGCCCAGGTGTGCCCAGGTGTGCCCAGGTGTGCCCAGGTGTGTCCCAGGTGCGCCCAGGTGTATCTCAGGTGTATCCCAGGTGTGCCCAGGTGTGCCCAGGTGTATCTCAAGTGTGCCCAGGTGTATCCCAGGTTAACCCAGGTGTATCCCAGGTGTGTTTAACCCTGCCCAGGTGTGCCCAGGTGCCCCCAGGTGTGCCCAGGTGCCCCCAAGTGTATCTCAGGTGTATCCCAGCTGTGCCCAGGTGTATCTCAGGTGCCCCCAGGTGTGCCCAGGTGCCCCCAGGTGTGCCCAGCTGCGCCCAGGTGCCCGTCTCACCGTGGAGGAGATGCCCCCCAGGCGCAGGGGCTCGATCAGGGTGGGGCTTTAACCCCCCAGGTGTGCCCAGGTGTATCCCAGGTGTGCCCAGGTGCCCCCAGGTGTGCCCAGGTGTATCTCAGGTGCCCCCAGCTGTACCCAGGTGTGCCCAGGTGCCCCCAGCTGTATCCCAGGTGTGCCCAGGTGTGCCCAGGTGCCCCCAGGTGCCCGTCTCACCGTGGAGGAGATGCCCCCCAGGCGCAGGGGCTCGATCAGGGTGGGGCTTTAACCCCCCCAGGTGTGCCCAGGTGTGTTTAACCCTGCCCAGGTGTATCTCAGGTGTGCCCAAGCGTGCCCAGGTGTATCCCAGGTGTGTTTAACCCTGCCCAGGTGCCCCCAGGTGTGCCCAGGTGCCCCCAGGTGCCCCCAGGTGTGCCCAGGTGCCCGTCTCACCGTGGAGGAGATGCCCCCCAGGCGCAGGGACTCGATCAGGGTGGGGCTTTAACCCCCCAGGTGTGCCCAGGTGTATCTCAGGTGTATCCCAGGTGTGCCCAGGTGCCCCCAGGTGTGCCCAGGTGTATCCCAGGTGTATCTCAGGTGCCCCCAGGTGCCCCCAGGTGTGCCCAGGTGTATC
Organism: Fringilla coelebs; assembly: GCF_963513975.1. Taxonomy (NCBI): domain Eukaryota; kingdom Metazoa; phylum Chordata; class Aves; order Passeriformes; family Fringillidae; genus Fringilla; species Fringilla coelebs. Next base: position 374,574 of record NC_140061.1, read on the forward strand.
CCAGGTGTGTTTAACCCTGCCCAGGTGTATCTCAGGTGCCCCCAGGTGTGCCCAGGTGCCCCCAAGTGTATCTCAGGTGTGCCCAGGTGTATCTCAGGTGTGCCCAGGTGTATCTCAGGTGTGCCCAGGTGTGTCCCAGGTGTGCCCAGGTGTGTCCCAGGTGTACCCAGGTGTATCCCAGGTGTGCCCAGGTGTGTCCCAGGTGTACCCAGGTGTATCCTAGGTGTATCTCAGATACCCACAGGTGTGTCCCAGGTGTGCCCAGGTGTATCTCAGGTGTGCCCAGGTGTATCTCAGGTGCCCCCAGCTATACCCAAGTGCCCCCAGGTGTATCTCAGGTGTGCCCAGGTGTGCCCAGGTGTGCCCAGGTGTATCCCAGGTGCCCCCAGCTGTACCCAGGTGCCCCCAGGTGTGCCCAGGTGCCCCCAGGTGTGCCCAGGTGAATCTCAGGTGTGCCCAGGTGTATCCCAGGTGTGTTTAACCCTGCCCAGGTGTATCTCAGGTGCCCCCAGGTGTGCCCAGGTGTGCCCAGGTGCCCATCTCACTGTGGAGGAGATGCCCCCCAGGCGCAGGGGCTCACCAGGGTGGGGCTTTAACCCCCCCCCAGCTGTGCCCAAGTGTATCTCAGGTGTGCCCAGGTGCCCCCAGCTGTGCCCAGGTGTATCCCAGGTGTGCCCAGGTGTGGCCAGGTGTATCCCAGGTGTGCCCAGGTGCCCCCAGGTGTGCCCAGGTGCCCCCAAGTGTATCTCAGGTTTATCCCAGCTGTGCCCAAGTGTATCTCAGGTGTATCTCAGGTGCCCCCAACTGTGCCCAGGTGTATCCCAGGTGTGCCCAGGTGTATCTCAGGTGCCCCCAACTGTGCCCAGGTGTATCCCAGGTGTGCCCAGGTGTATCTCAGGTGCCCCCAGCTGTACCCAGGTGTATCCCAGGTGTGCCCAGGTGTATCTCAGGTGCCCCCAGCTGTACCCAGGTGTATCCCAGGTGTGCCCAGGTGCCCCCAGGTGTGCTCAGGTGTATCCCAGGTGTATCTCAGCTCCCCCCAGGTGTACCCAGGTGTGCCCAGGTATGCCCAGGTGTGCCCAGGTGTATCTCAGGTGCCCCCAGCTGTACCCAGGTGCCCCCAGGTGTGCCCAGGTGTGCCCAGGTGCCCCCAGGTGTGTCTCTCACCGTGGAGGAGATGCCCCCCAGGCGCAGGGGCTCGATCAGGGTGGTCGGTGGCTGCTCCTCCCTCGGGGGTCTCTTCTCGGGGGGGCCCCCCCCGGGCTCGGGGGGTCCCCGCTTGGCCCCGACCCCCGCCATGGACACCTGGGGGGGACAGGTGGGAAATTGGGGGGACAGGTGAGGATTTGGGGGGATTTTGGAGCATTTTGGGGGATCCTGAAGGGGATTAGGGGGGTCTGAGGGGGATTTTGGGGGGTTTTGGGGGGTTCTGGGGGGGTTTGAGAGGGATTTTGGGGGATTTTGGGGGGTCCCCGCTTGGCCCCGACCCCACCATGGACACCTGGGGGGGACAGGTGGGAAATTGGGGGGACAGGTGAGGATCTGGGGGGGATTTAAGGGGATTTTGGGGGGTTTGGGGAGAATTTTGGGGGATTTTGGGGGGTCCCCGCTTGGCCCCGACCCCCGCCATGGACACCTGGGGGGGACAGTGAGGATTTGGGGGGACAGGTGAGGATTTGGGGGGACAGGTGAGGATTTGGGGGGACAGGTGAGGATTTGGGGGGACAGGTGAGGATTTGGGGGGGACAGGTGAGGAACTGGGGGGGATTTAAGGGGATTTTGGGGGGATTTAAGGGGATTTTGGGGGGTTTGAGAGGGATTTGGGGGATTTTGGGGGGATTTTGGGGGATTTGGGGGGGATTTTGGGGGTATTTAGGGAGATTTTGGGGTGTTCTGGGGGGGATTTGGGGGGTTTGAGGAAGATTTAAGAGGATTTTGGGTGGATTTAGGGAGATTTTGGGGAGTTCTGGGAGAGATTTGGGGGGTCTGAGGGGGATTTAAGGGGATTTTGGGGGGATTTAAGGGGATTTTGGGGGGTCCTGGAGGGGATTGGGGGGGTCTGAGGGGGATTTAAGGGGATTTTGGGTGGATTTAGGGAGATTTGGGGGGATTTTGGGGGGTCCTGAAGGGGATTTGGGGGGTCTGAGGGGGATTTAAGGGGATTTTGGGTGGATTTAGGGAGATTTTGGAGAATTTAAGGGGGGTTCTGGGGGGATCTGGAGGATCTGAGGGGGATTTCAGGTCATTTTGGGGGGATTTAGGAGGATTTTGGGGGGTTCTGGGGGGGATTTAGGGGGTCTGAGGGGGATTTAAGGGGATTTTGAGGGGATTTTGGGGGAGATTTTGGGGGTTTTGAGAGAGATTTTGGGGGATTTTGGGGGTTCCCCGCTTGGCCCCGACCCCCGCCATGGACACCCAGGGGGGAGAGGTGGGAAATTGGGGGGACAGGTGAGGATTTGGGGGGGATTTAAGGGGATTTTGGGGGGATTTAAGGGGATTTTGGGGAGATTTTAGGGGGTTTGGGGGAAATTTGGGGGATTTTGGGGGGTCCTGGAGGGGATTTGGGGGGTCTGAGGGGCATTTAAGGGGATTTTAGGTTAGGGTTAGGGTTAGGGTTAGGGTTAGGGGATTTAGGAGGGTTTGGGAGGATTTTTGGGGGGTTCTGAGGGGATTTGGGGGGTCTGAGGGGGATTTAAGGGGATTTTAGGAGGGTTTTGGGGAAATTTGGAGGGTTCTGGGGGGATTTGGGGGTCTGAGGGGAATTTAAGGGGATTTTGGGGGAATTTTGGGGGTTCTGGGGGGGATTTGGGGGGTCTGAGAGTGATTGAAGGAGATTTTGGGTGGATTTAGGGAGATTTTGGGGAATTTAAGGGGGGTTCTGGGGGGATCTGGAGGATCTGAGGGGGATTTAAGGTCATTTTGGGGGGATTTAGGAAGATTCTGGGGGGTTCTGGGGGGGATTAGGTGGGTCTGAGAGTGATTAAGGGGATTTTGGGTGGATTTAGGGAGATTTGGGGGGAATTTTGGGGGGTCCTGGAGGGGATTTGGGGGATCTGAGTGGGATTTAGGGGATTTTGGGGGGTTTGGGGGGAATTTGGGGGATTTTGGGGGATTCTGGGGGGGATTTGAGGGGTCTGAGGGGGATTTAAAGGGATTTTGGGGGGGATTTAAGCGGATTTTGGGGGGTTCTGGGGGGGAATTGAGGGGTCTGAAGAGGATTTAAGGGGATTTTGGTTGGATTTAGGAAGATTTTGGGGAATTTTGGGGGGTCCTCAAGGGGATTTGGGGGGTCTGAGAGGGATTTTGGGGATTTTGGGGAGATTTAAGGGGATTTTGGGGAGATTTTGGGGGTTCTGGGGGGATTTGGGGGGAATTTTGGGGGGGTCCCCGCTTGGCCCTGACCCTCACCATGGGCACAGGTGAGGATTTGGGGGGGTTTTGGGGGGTCGTGAAGGGGATTTGGGGGGGTCTGAGAGTGATTTAAGGGGATTTTGGGGGAATTTAGGGAGATTTTGGGGGTTTCTGGGGGGATTTGAGGGATCTGAGTGGGATTGAAGGGAATTTTGGGGGGATTTTGGGAATTCTGGGGGGAATTTGGGGGGTCTGAAAGTGATTGAAGGAGATTTTGGGGGGATTTAGGGGGATTTTGGGGGGATTTTGGGGGGTTCTGAGGGGATTTGGGGGGTCTGAGGAGGATTTAAGGGGATTTTGGGGGGATTTAGGGAGATTTTGGGGGGTTCTGGGGGAATTTGAGGGGTCTGAGAGGGATTTAAGAGGATTTTGGGGGAATTTTGGGGGGTTCTGGGGGGATTTGGGGGTCTGAGGGGCATTTAAGGGGATTTTGGGGGGATTTAGGGAGATTTTGGGGGGATTTGGGGGGGTTCTGAGGGGATTTGGGGGGTCTGAGGGGGATTTAAGAGGATTTTGGGGAGATTTTGGGGGAATTTGGGGGGATTTTGGAGGGTTCTGAGGGGGATTTGGGGGGGTCTGAGAAGGATTTCAGGGGATTTTGGGGGGATTTAAGGTGATTTTGGGGGGTCTGATGGAGATTAAAGGGGATTTTGGGGCTTTTTGGGGAATTTCGGGGTTCTGGGGGGATATTTTGGGGGGGTCTGAGGGGGATTTAAGAGGATTTTGGGGGAATTTTGGGAGATTTTGGGAAGATTTTGGGGTTCTGGGGTGGATTTGGGGGATCTAAGGGGGATTTAAGGGGATTTTGGGGGGATTTAGGAAAATTTAGGGAGATTTTGGGGGATTCTGGGTGGGTTTGAGGGGTCTGAGAGAGATTTAAGGTGATTTTGGAGAGATTTGGAAAAATTTGGGGGGAATTTCCAGGAATTTTGGGGGGCTTTGAGGGTGATTTTGGGGATTAATGAGAATTTGAGAAGATTTTGGGGGGATTTTAGAGAATTTGGAGGTTTTTAGGGTGGTTTTAGGCAAATTAGGGAAATTTTTGGGTTATTTTGAGGGGTCCTGAGAGGATTTTGAGGGGTCTGAAGGGGATTGAAGGTGATTTTGGGTGGATTTATGTTAATTTTTGGATAAATAATTGAAAAAATTGGGGTTTTTTCAGTTCTTTTCAGAAGCTCTGGGGGTTTTTAAAACAAATTTTGAGCAACTTTCAGTGAAATTGAGGATCCCGGGAATCATTTAAGAGACATTTTTGATTTCCTGGGGGATTTTTGGGGAGGATTTTCAGAAAGATTAAAGAATTTTGGGGTGAAAAAAGGAAAATTTGGGGATATTCGGGACGTGAGGGGGATTGGGGGGGGGGGGGGGGGGGGTGTCCCAGGACGGGAATTTGTGGAAAATTTTGGAATATCTGACGAAAACTTCGGAAATTTTTAACGATTATTTCCTAAATAAGACTCGGGGAAAATTTTGGAGGATTTTGGGGAAGATTTTTGAGGATTTGGGGGAAATTCCCGAGGGATTTTGAGGAAATTTCGGAGCATTTAAAGCTGCCGGGAGTCTCGGGAAAGATTTGATCGCTCCGGGAACGAAATTTTGGAAGAATTTAAATTTTTTTTAACGACAAAGCGACCTGAGCGTCACGAGATGAAATTAAGGGGATGAGAGGAGTGAATTTGGGGCATTTTGGGCGAAATTTCAGCGATTTTCGGCCCTTTCAGCGCTCGGCGCCGCCTGAGGCGCCAAAATGGCGGCCTGAGGGAACCGTGAGGGGCGAGGGCGGGAACGGCGCCTCGGAGGGGCCCGGAAAGGCTCCGGGGGTTTTCGGGGGTGCTTCCGAAGGGATTTGAGGTGGTTTTGGGTCGATTTCCAGCGATTTTGGGGCTTTTTTAGGGTTTTTTTAAGGGCCCTTCCCGCCTCCCCCCTCAGAGCTCACCGGAGCCGGCGCCGCCGTCAGCGCCCCCTAGCGGCGCGGCGGCACCGCGGAGGCTCAAGCCACGCCCACCGCCGACACCGATTGGCTGATTACCCGCTAACCACGCCCCAACTCCCGCCCACGCGCGTTCTGATTGGTTGCGCTGTCTAGGTCACGCCCATGTCACCATGGTAACGGCGGACGGGCGGGAATAGACCGAGCCGCCGGTTCTTAAAGCGGCAACGGGAAACTCTTAAAGCGGCGATGGTGGCGGTGGGGCCCACAATTGATTTTGGGGGGATTTTGGGGATCCCCCGGGAATTTTGGGGACCCTCCGCGAATTTTGGGGACCCTCATGGACTTTTAGGGACCCTCGGACCCCCCCAAACCCCTTTGGTGGCCTTATAAAACCTCTGAGACTCCCAGCACGCCCCAAAATTCCTCAAATCCCCAAAAGAGACCCCAAAATTCCCCCAGATTGCCCCAAATCCTCTCGGACCCCCCCAAAAATTTCTCTGATATTCCCAAAAATCCTCAAAAACACCCAAAACTTCACCCATTTTAAGAAAAACCCCAAAACCTCTCAGGGAACCCCAAAATTCCCCAAATCCTCAAAAAACCCCAAAATTTCACCCAACCTTAAAAGAACCCAAAAAAATCTCCCTGGGACCCCAAAAATCTCTCAAAGAGCCCCAAAATTTTCAAAAATCCACAAAAAAAACCCCAGAATTTCACCCATTTATTAAGGAACCCCAAAAATCTTCCTGGGGACCCCCAAAAATTTCTCTGGGAACCCCAAAAATCCTCAAAAAAACCCCCAAATTCCACCCACTTTTAAAAGAACCCCAAAATTTCCCCAAATCCTAAAAAAACCACCCCAAAATCAAAAAAATTCTCAAAAAAACCACCCAAATTTCACCCATTTTTTAAAGAATCCCAAAAATCTTCCTGGGGACCCCAAAAATCTGTCTGGGAATCCCAAAATTCCCAAAACACCACAAAAAACCCCCAAATTTTCACCCATTTTTAAAAGAACCCCAAAACCTCTCAGGGAAACCCAAAATTCCCAAAAAAATGTCCTATAATTCCCAAAAATCCTAAAAAAACCCCCAATATTTCAACCATTTATAAAAGAACCCAAAAAGTCTCCCTGGAACCCCCCAAAATCTCACTGTGACCCCCAAAAATCTTCCAAAAACCCCAAAATTTAACCCACCCTTAAAAGAACCCCAAAACCTCTCAGGGAACCCCAAAATGAAAAAAAAAACCCCAAAATTCCCAAAAATCCTCAAAACAACCCCAAAATTTCACCCATTTTTAAAAGAACCCCAAAAATCTCCCTGGGACCCCCCCAAAAATCTCTCTGGGAACCCCAAAATTCCCCCCAAAACCCCAAAATTTCCAAAAATCCTCAAAAAAAACCCCAAAATCCCATAAATTATCAAAAACCCCCCAAAATTTCACCCATTTTTTAAGGAACCCCAAAAATCTCCCTGGGGACCTTAAAAATCTCTCTGGGAACACCAAAAAATCCCAAAAAAACACCAAAATACCCCAAAATTTTACTCTTTTTAAGAAGAATCCCCAAAATCTTTCTGGGAACCCCAAAATTCCCCAAAAAGCCCCAAAATTCCCAAAAATCCTCAAAAAAAACCCCAAAATTTCACTCATTTTTTAAAGAATCCCAAAAATCTTCCTGGGACCCCCCCAAATATCTCTCTGGGAACCCCAAAAATCCCAAAAAACCCCCAAAATTTCCAAAAATCCTCAAAAAAAAAAAAAAAAACCCAAAATCCCAAAAATCATCAAATAAACCCCAAAAATCAAAAAAATCCACAAAAAACCCCAAAATTTCACCCAACCTTAAAAGAATCCTAAAAATCTGCTGGGACACCCCCAAAACCTCTCAGAGAACCCCAAAATTCCCCAAAATCCACAAAAAAAACCCAAAATATCACCCAATTTTTAAAGAATCCCAAAAATCTTCCCGGGAACCCCAAAAATCTCTCTGGGACCCCAAAAAATCCCCAAAAACCACAAAAACACCCCAAAATTTCACCCATTTTTTAAAGAACCCCAAAACCTCTCCAGGAACCCCAAAATTCGCCAAAAGGCCCCAAAATTCCCAAAAATCCTCAAAAAAACACCAAAATTTCACCCATTTTTAAAAGAACCCCAAAAATCTCCCTGGGACCCCCCCAAAAATCTCTCTGGGAACCCCAAAAATGCCAAAACACCACCAAAAAAACCCCAAAATTTCACTCACTTTTAAAAGAACCCAAAAAATCTCTCTGGGAACCCCAAAATCCGTAAAAAAACCCAAAATTTCACCCATTTTTAAAAGAACCCCAAAACCTCTCAGGGAACCCCAAAATTCCCAAAAAAACCCCAAAATTCATCCAAATCTTCAAAAAAACCCCAAAGTTTCACTCACACTTAAAAGAATCCCAAAAATCTCCCTGGGACCCCCCAAAAATCTCTCTGGGAACCCAAAAATCCCAAAAAACCCCCAAAATTTCCAAAAATCCTCAAAAAAAACCCCAAAATCCAAAAAATTCTCAAAAAAAAACCCCAAAATCAAAAATATCCAAAAAAACCCCAAAATTTCACCCACCCTTAAAAGAATCCTAAAAATCTTCCTGGGGACCTCCCAAAATCTCTCTGGGAACCCCAAAATTCCCCAAAAAACCCCAAAATTTCCAAAAATCCTAAAGAAACCCCCCCAAATTCCCACAAATCATCAAAAAAACCCCCAAAATTTCACCCATTTTTTAAAGAATCCCAAAAATCTTCCTGGGACGCCCCCCCCAAAAATCTCTCTGGGTACCCCAAAAATCCCAAACACGACAAAAAAAACCCCAAAATTTCACTCACTTTGTAAAGAACCCCAAAATCTCTCTGGGAACCCCAAAATCCCCCAGAATCCCAAAAAATCCTCAAAAAAACCCCAAAATTTCACTCATTTTTAAAAGAACCCGAAAATCTCCCTGAGACACCCCCAAAAATCTCTCTGGGAACCCCAAAATTCCCAAAAAAACCCCAAAATTCCCAAAAATCCTCAAAAAAACCCCCAAAATCCCACAAATCATCCAAAACCCCCCAAAATTTCACTCATTTTTAAAACAAACCCAAAAATCTCCTTGAGACACCCTCCAAATTCTCTGGGAACCCCCAAAATCTGCAAAAAACCCCAAAATTTCAACCAATTTTTAAAGAATCCGAAAAATCTCCCTGGGAACCCCAAAAATCTCACTGGGAACCCCAAAAAATCCCCGAAAAACACCAAAATACCCCAAAATTTTACTCTTTCTAAAAAGAATCCCCAAAATCTTTCTGAGAACCCAAAAATTTCCCAAAAATCCTCAAAAAAAGCCCCAAAATTTCACCCATTTTTAAAAGAACCCCCAAAATCTCCCTGGGACCCCCCCCAAAAACCCCAAAATTTCCAAAAATCCTCAAAAAAACCCACAAAATCCCACAAATCATCCAAAAAATACCCCAAATTTTGCCCATTTTAAAAAGAACCCCAAAAATCTCTCTTGAAACCCCAAAAATCCCCCAAACCCTCCTCAAAATCCCCTCCCCCAATCAAAACCCTGCCCCCACTGAAGCCCCGCCCCCACTGAAGCCCCGCCCCCACCGAAGCCACGCCCCCTCAAACTCCTCCCCCACCCCAAAATTGGGATTTTCGAACCCATTTTTATTCACGGCAGGAAAAAATTTCCGAGCTCCGCCCCCTCCCCCCGGACAGGGTGGGGGAGGGGCGGGAACTTCCCTCAAGACCCCTCCCCCCTCCACCCATAAGTTGGCCCCGCCCACTTCCGGCCCAGCACAAAGCACATTTGCATAGATCGGGTTCAAAAGGAACCAATTTTACAACGAGGCTCGTGTGGGGGGAGGGGAAACGAGGGGGGATCCTCCCCTCCCCCCACCCCCCCCCATAGACCATCCCCCCCTCCCCCGACTCCGCTGGGAACGGTCCTGAAAAACAAGATGGCCGCCGAGGAGGTAAGATGGCCGCCAGGATTAAAGATGGCTGCCGGGAGGCAAGATGGCCGCCGGGAATCAAGATGGTCGCCGGAAGTCACGTGAGCGGGGCGTGAGCAGCCAAGATGGCCGCCGCTGTTAACTCGTAGTCAAGATGGCTGCTGGGAATCAAGATGGCCGCCGGGTTTTGATGTCAGCTTTATGTCAAGATGGCCACCGGGAATCAAGATGGCTGCCGGGCGTCGAGGAAGTCGGCAGGAGGCAAGATGGCCGCCAAGTCACGCGGCGGTCAAAGTCAAGATGGCCGCCAAGAAACAAAACGGCTGCCAAGGTTTTGCATCTCATCATGGTCAAGATGGCTGCCAGGATTCAAAATGGCCGCCAGGAGTCACAAAGGTTGTCGAGATCCAAGATGGCCGCCCGGTGAGGCTTGATCAGTCGAGATGGCCGCCAAGAAACCAAGATGGCCGCCAAGAGTCACGGAAGTAGACGAGATCCAAGATGGCCGCCCGGTGAGGCGTCGATCAATCAAGATGGCCACCAAGATGCAAAATGGCTGCCGGGTCACGTGATAATCAGATCAAGATGGCTGCCAGGAACCAAGATGGCCGTCCCAGAGAAACAAGATGGCTGCCGCCGATAGCGCTGATTTCAAGATGGCCGCCGCTTGTGACATCATCACCTCCGACGCGTCCCACATACGCTCGCGTTTCAAGATGGCCGCCTGTGATGACGTCATAGATGAGTAAAGTCGGCCATCTTGGATCTCCATTTTGTGACTCCGCCCCCCTTTCACGGCGGCCATCTTAGGGTCACTCAGAGGTCACCGTCGGCCATCTTGGGGGACGGCGTCGTCGGCCATTTTGAAACCATCGGCCATCTTGGTTTCGCTCCGGTCTCTCCTCGTCGGCCATCTTGGGGTCACCCGAAGGTCGCGGCGTCGGCCATCTTGGAGTCGCTTCGTCGGCCATTTTGAAGCGTCGAGGGCTGAGGGGGTCGGCCATCTTGGGGTCACCCAAAGGTCACTATGGCGGCCATCTTGGAATCCATCAAAGCTTCACCGCGTCGGCCATATTGGCGTCAATTGTCGGCCATATTGGAATCTCCCAAAGATCACGTGACCGCATCCACGCCCTCTCCGTTGTCGGCCATCTTGAGCCCCTCCCCCACCGTCGGCCATCTTTCCCCGTTTCCGGCCGCCGCCATCTTGCCACGCCCATCACGTCTTGGCCTTCCTCCCCCTAAGCCCCGCCCCCACCCCGGTGGGCGGGTCCTGAGGCGTTGCCCCTCCCCCACCCTGGGCGGGGCCTGCGCAGCGCCGGGGGGGCTGCAGCCTCCGAGGGGGCGGGGCTAACGCGGGGGAGCCCCGCCCACGTCGCCTCCTCCTGGCGGGGGCGGGGCCCGCGTTAGCCCCGCCCCCTCTCCTCCGCTTGGCCGGGGGTTGTGGGAGGGGCTCCCTGCGCCTGGCCCCGCCCCCCGTTGGCGGCGGCCACGCCCTCGTCGCCGCTGTCCTCGGGTGGGCGTGGCCTCCGCCGCGGTTCCCTCTGAAGGGGCGGAGCCAAAGGCGCTCCTGGGCGTGCCCGGGTGGTTCTGGGCGGGGCCGGCGATGGTGGGCGGGGACTGGGCGGTTTTGACCCCTCCCCTTCCCCGTCCCCGCCCCTCTCGGGCGACGCCATCTTGGGGGGCCGCCCCCGGCGCCGCTTCCGGGGCGGGGACTCCTCCTCGGCCCCGCCCCCCGCTCCCCTCATTGGCCGCCCGCGACGCCGCCTCCGCCGAGGCCCCGCCCCTTCTTGGGCGGGGTTGGGGGCGGGGCGTTGCGCGGGCGCGGCCCCGGGGGCGGGGCGTCGCCGCCGCGCTCTGGCCCCGCCCCCTCCCAGCAGCCTCCGCTTGGGCGGGCGTCCCCGGCGGCGCTTGGTGGGCGGGGTCTGGGCGGGCGATGCTAACGAGGTGGGCGTGGCCGTGGCGCCGTCGCGCCGGGGGGCGGCGCCGGGCGGCGCGGGAGGCTCCGCCCCCTCTGGCGGAAGGGGGCGGGGCCTCGAGGACGGTGACCAATCGGCCGGGCAGGGTGCGGAGCACCTTGGCCGCCGGCCCCGCCCCCCGGCTCTGCCGGATCTCCACGTCGGCGCTGCGACGGCGCCGGGGGGGCGGGGCCGCCGGGGGGGCGGGGCTTGGCTCCTCGCGCCCCGCCCCCTGCGGGGAGGGCGGGGCAGGGGGCGGGGATGACGTCAGGGCGGGCGGCGATGATGTCACCGCGGGGGGAGGGGGCGGGGACGCCGGGGGAGGGGGCGGGGACGTCGAAGGCGGAGGGGGAGGGGGCGATGACGTCACTGGAGGGGTCGGGGGCGATGACGTCACTGGAGGGGGCGGGGGCGACGTCGCGGAGGGCGGGGGGAGGGGAGGGGGGGCGGCGGTGACGTCGGCGGGGGCGGGGAGGGCGGGGGCGTGGCTTGAGGGGGCGGCGACGTCGTGGGGGGCGTGGCCGGCGGCGGCGATGACGTCACCGCGGCGTGCGGCGGCGATGACGTCACCGGGCCGGGCTGCGACGTCGCGGGGGGCGGAGCCGCCTCCGCCGCCGGTGACGTCACCGATGACGTCATCACGGCCCGCAGGCGTTGGCTGGCGCGAGTCCCCGCCCTCTCGGGGTGGGGTGGGCGGGGCCTGGCCCTGCGCGGCTTCCGGGACGCGGCCCCGCCCCCTCCTTTCGGCTCCGCCCCTCCCGTTCTCTCGGCGTGAAGCTCCGCCTCCCCCGGGGCGGCGGCTCCGCCCCCTGTGGTGGTGGCCACGCCCCCTCCGGGCTCTTCCTCCTCCTCCTCGTCCTCCTCCGGCTCTGGCCCCGCCCCCGGGGGGTGGAGCCGGAAGCGGCCCCCGCCCCCCTTGGCCTGGTCGATGTCCTTGCGGGCGGCCTCCACCTGCTCCTGGGGGGGAGGGGCCACGTGAGACCCCAGACCCAATTGGGGACAGCCACAGCCAATCAGGAGTCCCCAGACCCAATTGGGGACAGCCACAGCCAATCAGAAGCCCCCAGACCCAATTGGGGACAGCCACAGCCAATCAGGGACCCCCAGACCCAATTGGAGACAGCCACAGCCAATCAGGGACCCCCAGACCCAATTGGGGAGCCCCACAGCCAATCAGAAGCCCCCAGACCCAATTGGGGACAGCCACAGCCAATCAAGGACCCCCAGACCCAATTGGGGTCACCCACAGCCAATCAGGAGCCCCCAGACCCAATTGGGGACACCCAGAGCCAATCAGAAACTCCCAGACCCAATTGGGGACAGCCACAGCCAATCAGCAGCCCCCAGACTCAATTGGGAACCCCCACAGCCAATCAGAGACCCCCAGACCCAATTGGGGTCAGCCAGAGCCAATCAGAAGCCCCCAGACCGAATTGGGGAGCCCCAGAGCCAATCAGGAGCCCCCAGACCCAATTGGGGACAGCCACAGCCAATCAGGAGCCCCCAGACCCAATTGGGGACAGCCACAGCCAATCAGGAACCCCCAGACCCAACTGGGGACACCCACAGCCAATCAGGAGCCCCCAGACCCAATTGGGGAGCCCCACAACCAATCAGGAACCCCCAGACCCAATTAAGACCCCCCCAGACCCAATTAAAGCCCCCAGACCCAATTAAAGCCCCCAGACCCAATTAAGACTTCCCAGACCCAATTAAGACCCCCCCAGACCCAATTAAGGCTCCCCCAAGCCCAATTAAGAACTCCCCAGACCCAATTAAAGCCCCCAGACCCAATTAAGACCCCCAAGACCTAATTAAGACCCCCCCAGACCAAATTAAGACTCCTCAGACCCAATTAAGACCCCCCCAGACCAAATTAAAGCTCCCCCAGACCCAATTAAGAACTCCCCAGACCCAATTAAAGCTCCCAGACCCAATTAAGACCCCCAGACCCAATTAAGACCCCCCCAGACCCAATTAAGGCCCCCAGACCCAATTAAGACCCCCCCAGACCCAATTAAAGCCCCCAGACCCAATTAAAGCCCCCAGACCCCATTAAAGCCCCCAGACCCAATTAAAGCCCTCAGACCCAATTAAGGCTCCCCCAGACCCAATTGGACCCCCCCAGACCCACCTGGGACCCCCCCCAATCCATTGGGACCCCCCCCCAAATTTAAACCTGACACCCCCCCCAAAAATTCCAAATGGATTCTCCCAAATCTCCTTTGGGCCCCACCCCCCAAACCCCCCAAAATCCCCCCCAGGACCCCCAATTATTCCTAGGACCCCCCTAAGACCCCGCGGGGACCCCCAAACCCCCCAGGACCCCCCAAAATCGCCCAGGACACCCAAAGCCCCCCCAGGATCCCTCTGGGACCCCCCAAAACCCCCCCCAGGACCCCCCAAACCACTCCAGGACCCCCCCAAAAACCCCCCAGGATCCCCCCAAGACCCCCCCAAACCTCATTGAGACCCCCCAAACTCCCCCCAAGGCCCCCCCAAACCCCACTGAGACCCCCCAAGCCCCCCCAGGACCCCCCAAAACCCCCCAGGATCCCCCAAAAACTTCTCTGGGACCCCAAGAACCCCCCAAAATCCTCTCAGGAGCCCCCCAAACCCCACTGGACCTCCCTAAACCCCCCCAAAAACCCCCAGAAACCCCCTCGGGACCCCCCCAAATTCCCCAAGCCCCCCTAAATCCCCTCCAGGACCCCCACAAACCCCCCTGGGATCCTCTCAAGCCCCCCAGAGCCCCCCAAACCCCATTGGGCCCCCCCCAAACCCCCCCAGGACCCCTCTGGGACCCCCCAAACCCCCTCAAAATCCCCTCAAAACCCCCCCAGGACCCCCCAAACCCCTTTGGGACCCCCCAAATTCCTCCAGGGCCCCCCCAAACCCCCCCAGGACAGCCCAAACAGTCCAAGACTCCCCAAACCCCCCCAAAAACCCCCCAAATACCCCTCAAGACCCCCCAGGACCCCCCAAAGTCCCCCAAGCCCACCCCAGGGCCCCCCCAAACCCCCCCAGAACCCCTCAAGACCCATTTGGGGCCCCCCAAACTCCCCAAGCCCCCCCCAAAATGCCTCAGGACCCCCCAAACTCCCCCAGGACCCCCCCAAACCCCATTGAGACCCCCCAAAACCCCCCCAGGACCCCCTAAAATCCCCTCAAGACCCCCCCAGGACACCCCAAAACCCCCAACCCCCCCCAGGACACACCAAGACCCCCCAGGACCCCCAACTCCCCACAGGATCCCCCAAAATCCTCCAAGAACCCCCAAAATCCTCTCTCTGACCCCCCCAAACCCTCCCCAGGACCCCCCAAACTCCCCAAGTCCCCCCCAAAACCCCTCAGAACCCCCCAAACCCCTTTGAGACCCCCCAAACTCTCCTAAAACCCCCTCAAGACCCCCCAGGACCCCCCAAACCCCCCCAGGGCCCCCCCAAAACCCCCTCAGGACCCCCCCAAACCCCTTTGGGACCCCCCAAACCCCCAAAGACCCCCCCAAACCCTCCCCAGAAACCCCCCAGGCCCCCCAAAACCCCCCAAGACCCCTTTGGGACCCCCCAAATTCCCCAGGGCCCCCCCAAACCCCCCCAGAACAGCCCAAACCAGTCCAAGACCCCCCAAACACCCCCAAAAACCCCCTCAGGACCCCCCAAACCCCCCCAGCACCCCCCCAAACCCCATTGGGATCCCCCAAACCCCCCCAGGACCCCCCCAAACCTCTCCGGGACCCCCCCAAACCCTCCCCAGGACTCCCCAAGGACCCCCAAAACCCCTCTGGGACCCCCAAGAAACCCCAGAAATCCCTTCAAGACCCCCCCAACCCCATTGGGACCTCCCCAAACCCCCCCAAAAACCCCCCAAAACCCCCTCGGGACCCCCCCAAACTCCCCCAAGCCCCCCAAAATCCCCTCCAACCCCCAAACCCCCCTGGATCATCTCAAGCCCCCCAGAGCCCCCCAAACCGCATTGGGCCCCCCCAAACCCCCCCAGGACCCCTCTGGAACCCCCAAACCCCCCCCAAATCCCCTCAGGACCCCCAAAACACCCCCAGGATCCCCCAAAACCCCCCAAGACCCCTTTGGGGCCCCCCAAAATCCCCTCAGGACCCCCCCAAACCCCCCCCAGGACCCCCCAACCAGTCCAGGACCCCCCAAACCCCCCCAAAATCCCCTCAAGACCCCCCCAGGACCCCCCAAACCCCCTAGGGCCCCCCCAAAACCCCCTCAGGACCCCCCCAAACCCCTTTGGGACCCCCCAAACCCCCCCAAGACCCCCTCAAACTCCTTTGGGCCCCCCAAACACCCCCCAAAATCCCCTCAGGACCCCCCCCCAGGACCCCCCAAACCCCTTTGAGACCCCCCAAACTCTCCTAAAACCCTCTCAGGACCCCCTCAGGACCCCCCCAAACCACTCCAGGACCCCCCCAAACCCCATTGCCCCCCCCCAAAACCCCCCAAAAACTCCTCAAAATCCTCTCAGGGCCCCTTTTGGGACCCCCCAAATTCCCCCAAGCCCACCCCAGGGCCCCCCCAAACCACTCCAGAGCCCCCCCAAACCCCCCAGAGCCCCCCCAAACCCCCCCAAACCAGTCCAGGACCCCCCAAACTCCCCAAAAAACCCCCCAAAATCCCCTCAGGACCCCCCCAGGAGACCCCAAACCCCCCAACCCCCCCAGGACACCCCAAGACCCCCCCAGGACCCCCCAACTCCCCCCAGGATCCCCCAAAATCCTCCAAGAACCCCCCAAAATCCCCTCTCCGACCCCCCCAAACCCCATCAGGACCCCCCCAAACCCCCCCAAAATCCCCTCAGGACCCCCCCCAGGACCCCCCAAATTCCCCAGGGCCCCCCCAGGACCCCCCAAGCCCCCCCAAAACCTCCCCAAGACCCCCTCAAACTCCTTTGGGCCCCCCAAACCCCCCCAAAAACCCCCCAAAATCCCCTCAGGACCCCCCCAAGCCCCCCCAGGTCCCCCAAAACCCCCCAAGACCCCTTTGGGACCCCCCAAATTCCCCCAGGGCCCCCCCAAACCCCCCCCAGGACCCCCCCAACCAGTCCAGGATCCCCCAAAACCCCCAAAATCCCCTCAGGACCTCCCCAACCCCCCCCCAGGACCCCCCCAACCAGTCCAGGATCCCCCAAACCCCCCAAAAACCCCTCAGGACCCCCCCAAACCCCCCCAGGACAGCCCAAACCAGTCCAAGACTCCCCAAACCCCCCCAAAAACCCCCCAAAATCCCCTCAGGCCCCCCTTAGACCCCCCCAAAGCCCCCCAAGCCCACCCCAGGGCCCCCCCAAACCCCCCCAGAACCCCTCAAGACCCATTTGGGGCCCCCCAAACTCCCCAAGCCCCCCCCAAAATGCCCTCAGGACCCCCCCAAACTCCCCCAGGACCCCCCCAAACCCCATTGAGACCCCCCAAAACCCCCCCAGGACCCCCTAAAATCCCCTCAAGACCCCCCCAGGACACCCCAAAACCCCCCAACCCCCCCCCCGCACACCCCAAGACCCCCCCAGGACCCCCCAACTCCCCCCAGGATCCCCCAAAATCCTCCAAGAACCCCCCAAAATCCTCTCTCTGACCCCCCCAAACCCTCCCCAGGACCCCCCAAACTCCCCAAGCACCCCCCAAAACCCCTCAGAACCCCCCAAACCCCTTTGAGACCCCCCAAACTCTCCTAAAACCCCCTCAAGACCCCCCCAGGACCCCCCAAACCCCCCCAAAACCCCCTCAGGACCCCCCCAAACCCCTTTGGGACCCCCCAAACCCCCCCCCAAACCCTCCCCAGAAGCCCCCCAGGCCCCCCCAAAACCCCCCAAGACCCCTTTGGGGCCCCCCAAATTCCCCCAGGGCCCCCCCAAACCCCCCCAGAACAACCCAAACCAGTCCAAGACCCCCCAAACACCCCCAAAACCCCCTCAGGACCCCCCTCAGGACCCCCCAAACCCCTCCAGCACCCCCCCAAACCCCATTGGGACCCCCCAAACCCCCCCAGGACCCCCCCCAAACCTCTCCGGGACCCTCCCAAACCCCCCCAGGACACCCCAAAATCCTCTCAGGACCCCCCCAAACCCCATTGAGACCCCCCAAAGCCTCCAAGGACCCCCCCAAACCCCATTGAGACCCCCCAAACCACTCCAGGACCCCCCAAACCCCTTTGAGACCCCCCAAACTCTCCTAAAACCCTCTCAGGACCCCCCCAGGGCCCCCCAAATTCCCCCAGGACCCCCCCAAACCTCGGCCTGCTTCAGCTCCTCCCGGCTGACGTCCTCCAGCGAGGCCTCCAGGAAGTTCATGGCGTAGCGCTCGATGGGGGTCAGCTGGAATTCGGGGAGGGGTCACAACCCACCCCCCAAAAAACATCCCTGGACCCCCACAGACCCCCCCAAAAAAATCCCGATTCCCCCGATTCCCCAAAGACCCCCCCAAAAAAAATCCCGGTTCAAAAAGGGCCAAAATTCCCAGAAAAAAAAGTTGGGGAAAGTGGGGCACCCCAAATTTGGGGAGGGGGCTGCAGAGCCTGGGGATCCCCTAAAAAAAATCCCAAGACCCCCAGAGACCCCCCCAAAAAAATCCTGGATTGGAGAGACCCCCCCAAAAAAAATCTGATTCAAAAATGGCCCAAAAACCCCCAAAAAGAACTTGGAAAAAATGGGGCACCCCAAAATTTGGGGAGGGGTCAGAACCCCCCCCAAAAAACATCCCAGGACCCCCAGAGACCCCCCAAAAAAATTCTGGATCTGAGAGACCCCCCCCCCAAAAAAAACCCGATTCAAAAATGGCCCAAAAACCCCCAAAAAGAACTTGGGAAAAATGGGGCACCCCAAATTTGGGGAGGGGGCTGCAGAGCCTGGGGATCCCCTAAAAAAAATCCTAAGACTCCCAGAGACCCCCCAAGAAATCCTGGATTGGAGAGACCCCCCCCCCAAAAAAAATCTGGTTCAAAAAAGGCCCAAAATCCCCCCAAAAAATTAATGGCGGAGGGGTAAAAGTGGGGATCCCCCCCCGAATTTGGGGAGGGGGCTGCAGAGCCTGGGGACCCCCTAAAAAAAATCCCAAGACCCCCAGAGGCCCCCCCAAAAATATCCCGGATTGCAGAGACCCCCCCCAAAAAAAAAGCCCGGTTCAAAAAAGGCCCAAAATCCCCCAAAAAATTAATGGGGGAGGGGGGAAAAGTGGGGATCCCCCCCCGAATTTGGGGAGGGGGCTGCAGAGCCTGGGGACCCCCCCAAAAAAATCCCAAGACCCCCAGAGACCCCCCCAAAAAAATCCTGGATTGGAGAAACCCCCCCCAAAAAAAAAGCCCGGTTCAAAAAATGCTCAAAATCGCCCCAAAAATAACTGGGGTAGGGGGAAAAGGGGGAGCCCCCCCCAGAATTTGGGGAGGGGGCTGCAGAGCCTGGGGACCCCCTAAAAAAAATCCCAAGACCCCCAGAACCCCCCCCAAAAAAATCCTGGATGGGAGAGACCCCCCCAAAAAAACTTGGTTCAAAAATGACCCAAAATCCCCCCAAAAAATTAATGGGGGAGGGGGAAAAATGGGACCCGCTCCCCGAATTTGGGGAGGGGGCAGGAGAACCTGGGGACCCCCTAAAAAAAATCCCAAGACCCCCAGAGACCCCCCCAAAAAAATCCCTGATTGGAGAGACCCCCCCCAAAAAATCCCTGGTTCAAAAATGGCCCAAAATCCCCCCAAAAAATTAATGGGGGAGGAGGAAAAGTGGGACCCCCCCATAATTTGGGGAGGGGGCTGCAGAGCCTGGGGACCCCCTAAAAAAAATCCCAAGACCCCCAGAAACCCCCCCAAAAAAATCCCGGATTGGAGAGACCCCCCCAAAAAAATCTCAAAAAAAAAGCCCCAAATCCCCCCCAAAAAATTAATGGGGGAGGGGGGAAAAGTGGGGATCCCCCCCCGAATTTGGGGAGGGGGCTGCAGAGCCTGGGGACCCCGAAAAAAAAATCCCAAGACCCCCAGAGACCCCCCCAAAAAAATCCTGGATTGGAGAGACCCCCCCCAAAAAAAATCTGGTTCAAAAAATGACCCAAAATCCCCCAAAAATTAATGGGGGAGGGGGAAAAGTGGGACCCCCCCCAAATTTGGGGAGGGGGCTGCAGAACCTGGGGACCCCCCCAAAAGACAGCCCCAGACCCCCAGAAACCCCCCCAAAAAAAATCCCGGTTCAAAAAGGGCCCAAAATCCCCCCAAAAAATTAATGGGGGAGGGGGGAAAAGTGGGACCCCCCCCCGAATTTGGGGAGGGGGCTGCAGAGCCTGGGGACCCCGAAAAAAAAATCCCAAGACCCCCAGAGACCCCCCCAAAAAAAATCCCGGATTGGAGAGACTCCCCTTAAAAAAACCCATTCAAAAAAAGCCCAAAATCCCCCCAAAAAATTAATGGGGAAGGGGGGAAAGGTGGGACCAGCCCCCCGAATTTGGGGAGGGGGCTGCAGAGCCTGGGGACCCCCCAAAAAACATCCCAAGACCCCCCAAAGACCCCCCCAAAATGTCCTGGATTGGAGAGACCCCCCCGCAAAAAAAACCTGGTTCAAAAATGGCCCAAAATCCCTCAAAAAAAACTTGGGAAAAGTGGGATCCCCCCCAGAATTTGGGGAGGGGGCAAGAGAACCTGGGGACCCCCCAAAAAACATCCCAGGACCCCCAGAGACCCCCCCCAAAAAAATCCTGGATTGGAGAAACCCCCCCAAAAAAATCCGGTTCAAAAAAGGCCCAAATTCCCCCAAAAAATTAATGGGGGAGGGGGAAAAGTGGGACCCCTCCCCAAATTTGGGCGCCTCACCTGTCCAGGAGCACCTGGGGATGCTCCTCACCTGCCCCAGGTGTGCCTCACCTGCCCCAGGTGTGCCTCACCTGTCCAGGTGTGTCTCACCTACCCCAGGTGTGCCTCACCTAACCAGGTGTGTCTCACCTGCCCCAGGTGTGCCTTACCTGCCCCAGGTGTGTCTCACCTGCCCCAGGTGTGCCTTACCTGCCCCAGGTGTGCCTTACCTGCCCCAGGTGTGTCTCACCTGCCCCAGGTGTGCCTTACCTGCCCCAGGTGTGTCTCACCTGCCCCAGGTGTGCCTCACCTGCCCCAGGTGTGCCTCACCTGCCCCAGGTGTGTCTCATCTGTCCAGGTGTGTCTCACCTGTCCCAGGTGTGCCCCTCACCTGTCCAGGTGTGCCTCACCTACCCCAGGTGTGCCTCACCTACCCCAGCTGTGCCTCACCTGCCCTCACCTGCCCCAGGTGTGCCTTACCTGCCCCAGGTGTGTCTCACCTGCCCAGGTGTGCCTCACCTGTCCAGGTGTGTCTCACTTGTCCAGGTGTGCCTCACCTGTCCAGGTGTGTCTCACTTGTCCAGGTGTGCCTCACCTACCCCAGGTGTGCCTCACCTGCCCCAGGTGTGCCTCATCTGTCCAGGTGTGTCTCACCTGCCCCAGGTGTGTCTCACCTGACCAGGTGTGCCTCACCTGCTCCAGGTGTACCTCACCTGTCCCCACCTGCCCCACGTGTGCCTCACCTAACCAGGTGTGCCTCACCTACCCCAGGTATGCCTCACCTGTCCCTACCTGCCCCAGGTGTGCCTCACCTGCTCCATCAGTGCACTGATCTCTTGCCCTGCCCTTACCTGACCCAGGTGTGCCTCACCTGCCTTCACCTACCCTCGCCTGCTCCAGGTGTGCCTCACCTGCCCTCACCTGCCCAGGTGTGCCTCACCTGCCCAGCTGTCCCTCACCTCCCCAGATGTGCTGCTCACCTGTTCCACCACGGCGGCGATCTCCTGCTCGGCCTTGCTCAACTCCCCCAGGTGTGCTGTTTACCTGCCCAGGTGTCCCTCACCTCCCCAGCTGTCCGTCACCTGCCCAGGTGTCCCTCACCTGCCCAGCTGTGTCTCACCTGCCCAGCTGTGGTTTACCTGCCCTCACCTGCCCAGGTGTGCTGTTTACCTCCCCAGCTGTGGTTTACCTGCCCAGGTGTGCTGTTTACCTCCCCAGGTGTGCTGTTCACCTGCCCAGGTGTGTCTCACCTGTTCCACCAGGGCGGCGATCTCCTGCTCCGCCTTGCTCAGCTCCCCAGGTGTCCCTCACCTGCCCAGGTGTGGTTTACCTGCCCTCACCTGCCCAGGTGTGCTGCTCACCTGTTCCACCAGCGCCGCGATCTCCTGCTCGGCCTTGCTCAGCTCCCCCAGTTTTCCCTCACCTGCCCAGGTGTGTCCCTCACCTGCCCAGGTGTGCCTCACCTGTTCCACCAGGGCGGCGATCTCCTGCTCGGCCTTGCTCAGCTCCCCCAGGTGTGCCTCACGTCCCCAGGTGCGTCACTCTCTAATCCCTCACCTGCCCAGGTGTGTCACTGTCTAATCCCTCACCTGCCCAGGTGTGGTTTACCTGCCCTCACCTGCCCAGGTGTGTCTCACCTGTTCCACCAGCGCCGCGATCTCCTGCTCGGCCTTGCTCAGCTCCCCAGGTGTCCCTCACCTCCCCCAGGTGTCCCTCACCTGCCCAGCTGTCCCTCACCTGCCCAGGTGAGTCTCACCTGTTCCACCAGGGCGGCGATCTACTGCTTGGCCTTGCTCAGCTCCCCAGCTGTGCTGTTCACCTGCCCTCACCTGCCCAGCTGTGCTTTACCTGCCCAGGTGTGCTGTTCACCTGCCCAAGTGTGTCTCACCTGTTCCACCAGCGCCGCGATCTCCTGCTCGGCCTTGCTCAGCTCCCCCAGCTGTGTCTCACCTGCCCAGGTGTGGTTTACCTGCCCTCACCTGCCCAGGTGTGCCTCACCTGTTCCACCAGGGCGGTGATCTCCTGCTCGGCCTTGCTCAGCTCCCCAGGTGTGCTGTTTACCTGCCCAGGTGTGCCTCACCTGCCCAGGTGTCCCTCACCTCCCCAGGTGTGCCTCACCTGCCTAGCTGTCCCTCACCTGCCCAGGTGTGTCTCACCTGTTCCACCAGCGCCGCGATCTCCTGCTCTGCCTTGCTCAGCTCCCCCAGCTGTGTCTCACCTGTCCAGGTGTGGTTTACCTGCCCTCACCTGCCCAGGTGAGTCTCACCTGTTCCACCAGCGCCGCGATCTCCTGCTCGGCCTTGCTCAGCTCCTCACGCTGTGTCTCACCTGTCCAGGTGTCCCACACCTGCCCAGCTGTCCCTCACCTCCCCAGGTGTCCCTCACCTGCCCAGGTGACTCTCACCTGTTCCACCAGCGCCGCGATCTCCTGCTCCGCCTTGCTCAGCTCCCCAGGTGTGCTGTTTACCTACCCAGGTGTGCTGTTCACCTGCCCAGGTGAGTCTCACCTGTTCCACCAGTGCTGCGATCTCCTGCTCGGCCTTGCTCAGCTCCCCCAGCTGTGCCTCACCTGCCCAGGTGTCCCTCACCTACCCAGCTGTGGTTTACCTGCCCTCACCTGCCCAGGTGTGCTGTTTACCTGCCCAGGTGTGGTTTACCTGCCCTCACCTGCCCAGGTGTGTCTCACCTGTTCCACCAGGGCGGCGATCTCCTGCTCGGCCTTGCTCAGCTCCCCAGGTGTGCTGTTTACCTGCCCAGGTGTCCCTCACCTGCCCAGGTGTGGTTTACCTGCCCTCACCTGCCCAGGTGTGGTTTACCTGCCCTCACCTGCCCAGGTGAGTCTCACCTGTTCCACCAGCGCCGCGATCTCCTGCTCGGCCTTGCTCAGCTCCTCCTCGGGGCCGTCGGCGCCGGCGCCGTCCTCGGGGCTCAGCGACTCGCTGAACTCGGCCAGCGCCGCCACGTGCTCGGCCTGGGCCTGCGAGGCCGCGCGGATGTCCTCGGGGTCCTCGGCCCCACACAGAGCCTGGGGACAGTGGGGACAGTGGGGACATCATCAGGGTTTGGGGACATTGGGGACATTGGGGACATTGGGGACATTGGGGACACGTGCTCGGCCTGGGCCTGCGAGGCCGCCCGGATGTCCTCGGGGTCCTCGGCCCTGCACAGAGCCTGGGGACATTTGGGGACATCATCAGGGACATTGGGGACATTGGGGACGTTGAGGACATTGGGGACATTGGGGACATTGGGGACACTGCAGACACTCAGGGCTTTGGGTACACTGAGGATGTTGGGGTGTTGGAGACATTGGGGACATTGGGGACATTGAGGATGTTGGGGACATTGGGGACATTGGGGTGTTCGGGACATTGGGGACATTTGAGACATTAGGGTGTTGGGGACATTGGGGACATCATCACGGATTGGGGACATTGGGGACATTGGGGACGTTGGGGACATTGGGGACATTATCAGGGATTGGGAACACTGAGGACACTCAGGGCTTTGGGGACACTGGGGACAATGGGGACATTGGGGTCATTGGGGACATTGTGGACACGTGCTCGGCCTGGGCCTGCGAGGCCACCCGGATGTCCTCGGGGTCCTCGGCCCCACACAGAGCCTGGGGACATTTGGGGACATTGGGGACATCATCAGGGATTGGGGACATTGGGGACATTGGGGATGTTGGGGACATTGGGGATGTTGGGGACACTGGAGACATTGGGGACATTGGGGGCATTGGGGACGTTGAGGACATTGGGGACATTGAGGACATTGGGGGGGTTGGGGACATTGGGGACATTGGGGACATTGGGGGACATTGGGGACATTGGGGACATTGGGGACATTTGGGGACATTGGGGACATTGGGGACATTTGGGGACATTGGGGACATTGGGGACATTGGGGACATTGGGGACATTGGGGACACGTGCTCGGCCTGGGCCTGCGAGGCCGCGCGGATGTCCTCGGGGTCCTCGGCCCCACACAGAGCCTGGGGACATTGGGGGACATCGGGGGACATTGGGGACATTGGGGACGTTGGGGACATTGGGGACGTTGGGGACGTTGGGAACATTTGGGGACACTCAGGGCTTTGGGGACACTCGGGACATTGGGGACATTGGGGATGTTGGGGATGTTGGGGACATTGGGGATGTTGGGGTGTTGGGGATACTGGGGACATTGGGGACACTGGGGATATTGGGGACATCATCAAGGATTGGAGACATTGGGGACATTGGGGATGTTGGGGATGTTGGGGACATTGGGGACATTGGGGACATTGGGGACATTGGGGGTGTTGGGGACATTGGGGACATTGGGGACATTGGGGACATTGGGGACATTGGGGGTGTTGGGGATGTTGGGGACATTGGGGATGTTGGGGACATTGAGGGACATTGGGGACACTCAGGGCTTTGGGGGCACTGGGGACATTGGGGACGTTGGGGATGTTGGGGACATCGAGGACATTGGGGACATCATCAGGGATTGGGGACATCGGGGGAATTTGGGGGTGTTGGGGACATTGGGGACATCAGGGATGTTGGGGACACTGGAGCCAGAAGGGCCATCGAGGCCATTGGGGCCATCAGGGCCACTCCAGGTGTCCCTCACCTGTCCCAAATGTCCCTCACTCACCCCAGGTGTCCCTCCCCTGTCCCTCACCTGTCCCAAATGTCCCTCCCCCGCCCCAGGTGTCCCTCCCCTGCCTCACCTGTCCCAGGTGTCCCTCCCCCGTCCCAGGTGTCCCTCCCCCGTCCCAGGTGTCCCTCCCCTGTCCCACCTGTCCCTCCCCTGTCCCACCTGTCTCTCCCCTGTCCCTCACCTGTCCCAGGTGTCCCTCCCCTGTCCTTCCCCTGTCTCACCTGTCCCAGGTGTCCCTCACCTGTTCCAGGATGTGCGTCCTCCTGCTGGCCGCGGGGTCCTCGTCGTCCTCAGGTCCGTCCCTGTCCCTGTCCCTGTCCCTGTCCCCTCTGTCCCTGTCCCCTCTGTCCCTCTCTCTGTCCCTGTCCCTCTCTCTGTCCCCTCTGTCCCCCTCGGGGTCCCGGTCCCTCGCCGGCTCCTCGGGCGCCATGTCGAACAGCTCGCGGATGGTTTGCTGCGGGGAAAACACACCTGGGTTACCTGGGGGATCACCTGAGCACACCTGGGCACACCTGGGGGATCACCTGGGTACACCTGGGCACACCTGGGTTACCTGGGGGATCACTTGGGGTCGCCTGAGCCCCACCTGAACACACCTGGGTCATCTGGGGGATCACCTGGGCACACCTGGGCACACCTGGGTTACCTGGGGATCACCTGGGCACATCTGGGCACACCTGAGCACACCTGGGTTACCTGGGGGATCACCCGGGCACACCTGAGCTCCACCTGAACGCACCTGGGTTACCTGGGGGATCACCTGGCACACCTGGGCACACCTGAACACAGCTGAACACACCTGGGTCACCTGCGGGATCACCTGGGCACACCTAGATACACCTGGGCACACCTGGGGTCACCTGGGGTCACATGGGGGATCACCTGGGTCACCTGAGCCTCACCTGGGCACACCTGAACACACCTGGGTCACCTGGGGGATCACCGGGGCACACCTGGGCACACCTGGGTCACCTGTGGGATCACCTGGACACACCTGGACACACCTGGGTCACCAGGGGGATCACCTGAGCCTCACCTGGGCACACCTGGGGTCACAGGGGGATCACCTGAACACACCTGGGGTCACCTGGGGGATCACCTGGCACATCTGAGCACACCTGAACACACCTGGGATCACCTAGGGGATCACCTGGGCACACCTGGGCAAACCTGGGCACACCTGTGTCACCTAGGGGATCACCTGGGTCACCTGGGCACACCTGAGCCCCACCTGAACACACCTCGAGTCACCTGGGGGATCGCCTGGGTCACCTGGACACACCTAGGGTCACCTGAACACACCTGGGGTCACCTGGGGGATCACCTGAGCACACCTGGGCACATCTGAACATACCTGGATACACCCAAACCACACCTGGATGCGCCTGAACACACCTGGATACACCCAGACCGCACCTGGGCACACCTGAGCCTCACCTGGGCACGCCTGAACACACCTGGGCACTGCTGAGCCCCACCTGGACCTCACCTGGACACACCTGGGCACACCCAAACCACACCTGGACACACCCGAGCCTCACCTGGCACACCTGAGCCTCACCTGGGCACGCCTGAACACACCTGGACACTGCTGAGCCTCACCTGGGCACACCTGAACACACCTGGACACTGCTGAGCCCCACCTGGACCTCACCTGGACACACCTGAGCCTCACCTGGACACACCTGGATCCCACCTGTCCCCCCCCCCAACCCCACCTGTGACTCATCTGAGCCTCACCTGGGAACACCTGAGCCCCACCTGGGTACACCTAAACCTCACCTGAGCACACCAGAGCCCCACCTGGCACACCTGAGCCTCACCTGGGCACACCTGAACACAACTAGACACACCTGAGCCTCACCTGGGCACACCTGGACCACACCTGTGCCCGCCCCCAACCCCACCTGTGACTCATCTGAGCCTCACCTGGGAACACCTGAGCCCCACCTGGGTACACCTAAACCTCACCTGGGCACACCTGAGGCTCACCTGGACTCACCTGAGCCTCACCTGGGCACACCTGAACACACCTGGACACAACTGAGCCTCACCTGGACCCACCTGGGCCCACCTGGACATAGCTAAGCCCCACCTGGACCTCACCTGGACACACCTGAGCCCCACCTGGCACACCTGGATCCCACCTGTCCCCCCCTCCCAACCCCACCTGTGACTCATCTGAGCCCCACCTGGGAACACCTGAGCTCCACCTGGGCACACCTGAGCCTCACCTGGACCCACCTGAGCCCCACCTGGACACACCTGAGCCTCACCTGGGCACACCTGAGCACACCTGGGCACACCTGAGCCTCACCTGGACCTCACCTGGACACACCCAAACCACACCTGGACACACCTGAACCTCACTTGGAAACACCTGAGCCCCACCGGGACCTCACCTGTGCCCCGCCCCAACCCTACCTGCGCCCCTCCCCCCACCCCCCCAGCCAGGTGCCGGCCCTGCCCTCACCTGTCGGGGCTCACCTATCAGAGCTCACCTGTCAGGGCTCACCAGGTGGGGCTCACCTATCGGGGCTCACCTGGTGGGGCTCACCTATTAGAGCTCACCTGTCAGGGCTCACCTAGCAGGGCTCACCTGTCGGGGCTCACCTGTCAGGGCTCACCAGGTGGGGCTCACCTGTCAGGGCTCACCAGGTGGGGCTCACCTGTCAGGGCTCACCAGGTGGGGCTCACCTATCGGGGCTCACCTGGCAGGGCTCACCTATCAGAGCTCACCTGCTGGGGCTCCCTGCCCGGGGCTCACCTGGCTGGGCTCACCTGGCAGGGCTCACCTGTCGGGGCTCACCTGTCGGGGCTCACCTATCGGAGCTCACCTGCCGGGGCTCACCTATCAGAGCTCACCTGGCGGCGCCCACCGGGTGGGGCTCACCTGGCAGGGATCACCTGGTAGGGCTCACCTATCAGAGCTCACCTGTCGGGGCTCTCACCTGGCGGAGCTCACCTGTCGGGGCTCACCTGTCGGGGCTCACCAGGTGAGGCTCACCTGGCGGGGCTCACCTGGCGGGGCTCACCTGTCAGAGCTCACCTGTCAGGGCTCTCACGTGGCGGGCCTCACCTGCCAGGGCTCACCTGGGAGGGCTCACCTATCGGAGCTCACCTGCCAGGGCTCACCTGGCTGGGCTCACCTATCAGGGCTCACCTGATGGGGCTCACCTATCAGGGCTCACCTGGTGGGGCTCACCTATCAGAGCTCACCTGTCGGGGCTCTCACCTGTCGGGGCTCTCACCTGTCGGGGCTCACCTGCCAGGGCTCACCTGGCGGGGCTCACCTATCGGAGCTCACCTGCCGGGGCTCACCTGGTGGGGCTCACCTGGCAGAGCTCACCTGGCGGGGCTCACCAGGTGCGGCTCACCTGTTGGGGCTCACCTGTCGGGGCTCACCAGGTGGGGCTCACCTGTTGGGGCTCACCTGGCGGGGCTCACCTGTCAGGGCTCACCTGTTGGGGCTCACCTGGCAGGGCTCACCTGTCAGGGCTCACCTGTCGGGGCTCACCTGTCAGGTTCACCAGGTGGGGCACACCTGCCGGGGCTCACCTGGCGGAGCTCACCTATCAGAGCTCACCTGTTGGGGCTCACCTGTCAGGGCTCACCTGTCGGGGCTCACCTGCCCGGGGCTCACCTGGCGGGACTCACCTGGTGGGGCTCACCTGGCGGGACTCACCTGGTGGGGCTCACCTGTCGGGGCTCACCTGTCGGGGCTCACCTGGTGGGGCTTACCTATCAGGGCTCACCTAGCGGGGCTCACCTATCGGGGCTCACCTGTCGGGGCTCACCTGGTGGGGCTCACCTATTGGAGCTCACCTGCTCGGGGCTCACCTGGTGGGGCTCACCTGTCAAGCCTCACCTGCTGGGGCTCACCTATCGGGGCTCACCTATCAAAGCTCACCTATCAGAGCTCACCAGGTGTGGCTCACCTGTCGGGGCTCACCTGTTTGAAGTAGGCGGTGGTGAAGTTGCCGCCCTCGATGGCCATGTCACCCAGGAGCCGCTTCTGATTGGCCTTCTTGAGAATGTTCTCCTCCACCGTGCGCTCGCTGATCAACCTGGGCAGGTGAGATACAGGTGAGACAGGTGAGAGACAGATGAGACAGGTGAGAGACAGGTGAGACAGGTGAGACAGGTGAGACAGGTGAGACAGGTGAGAGACAGGTGAGACAGGTGAGAGACAGGTGAGACAGGTGAGAGACAGGTGAGAGACAGGTGAGAGACAGGTGAGAGACAGGTGAGACAGGTGAGAGACAGGTGAGACAGGTGAGAGACAGGTGAGAGACAGGTGAGAGACAGGTGAGAGACAGGTGAGACAGGTGAGACAGGTGAGACAGGTGAGAGACAGGTGAGAGACAGGTGAGAGAGGTGAGAGACGGTGAGAGACAGGTGAGAGACAGGTGAGACAGGTGAGACAGGTGAGAGACAGGTGAGACAGGTGAGAGACAGGTGAGAGACAGGTGAGAGACAGGTGAGACAGGTGAGAGACAGGTGAGAGACAGGTGGGACAGGTGAGAGACAGGTGAGAGACAGGTGAGAGACAGGTGAGACAGATGAGAGACAGGTGAGAGACAGGTGAGAGAGGGGAGAGACAGGTGAGAGACAGGTGAGAGACAGGTGAGACAGGTGAGACAGATGAGAGGTGAGAGACAGGTGAGACAGGTGAGACAGGTGAGAGACAGGTGAGAGACAGGTGAGACAGGTGAGAGACAGGTGAGAGACAGGTGAGAGACAAGTGAGACAGGTGAGAGACAGGTGAGAGACAGGTGAGAGACAGGTGAGACAGGTGAGAGACAGGTGAGACAGGTGAGACAGGTGAGAGACAGGTGAGACAGGTGAGAGACAGGTGAGAGACAGGTGAGAGACAGGTGGGACAGGTGAGAGAATGGTGAGACAGGTGAGAGACAGGTGAGAGAGGTGAGAGACGGTGAGAGACAGGTGAGAGACAGGTGAGACAGGTGAGACAGGTGAGAGACAGGTGAGACAGGTGAGAGACAGGTGAGAGACAGGTGAGAGACAGGTGGGACAGGTGAGAGACAGGTGAGAGACAGGTGAGAGACAGGTGAGACAGATGAGAGACAGGTGAGAGACAGGTGAGAGAGGGGAGAGACAGGTGAGAGACAGGTGAGAGACAGGTGAGACAGGTGAGAGACAGGTGAGACAGGTGAGAGACAGGTGAGAGACAGGTGAGACAGGTGAGACAGGTGAGAGACAGGTGAGACAGGTGAGAGACAGGTGAGAGACAGGTGAGACAGGTGAGAGACAGGTGAGACAGGTGAGAGACAGGTGAGAGACAGGTGAGAGACAGGGGAGACAGGTGAGACAGGTGAGAGACAGGTGAGACAGGTGAGAGACAGGTGAGAGACAGGTGAGAGACAGGTGAGACAGGTGAGAGACAGGTGAGAGACAGGTGAGAGACAGGTGAGAGACAGGTGAGACAGGTGAGACAGGTGAGACAGGTGAGACAGGTGAGACAGGTGAGAGACAGGTGAGACAGGTGAGAGAAAGGTGAGACAGGTGAGAGACAGGTGAGACACGGGGGGACAGGTGAGAGACAGGTGAGAGACAGGTGAGACAGGTGAGACAGGTGAGAGACAGGTGAGAGACAGGTGAGCTCCTGACTTCCAAATAGCTGCACAGGTAAGACCATACCCCCACATCCCTGCACAGGTGAGCTCCAGGTAGCACAGGTGAGCTCCTGACCCCCAAATACCTGCACAGGTGAGCTCCAGGTAACACAGGTGAGCTCCAGGTGCTACAGGTAAGGCCATAACTCCCAAATACCTGCACAGGTGAGCTCTTCACTCCCAAATACCTGCACAGGTGAGCTCCTGACTCCCACATCCCTGCACAGGTGAGCTCCAGGTAGCACAGGTGAGCTCCTGACCCCCACATACCTGCCCAGGTGAATCCCTAACACCCAAATACCTGCACAGGTGAGCTCCTGACTCCCAAATACCTGCACAGGTGAGCTCCAGGTAACACAGGTGAGCTCCTGACTCCCAAATACCTGCACAAGTGATATCCTGACTCCCAAATACCTGCACAGGTGAGCTCCTGACCCCCAAATACCTGCACAGGTGAGGCTCAGGTAGCACAGGTGACCCCATAACCCCCAAATACCTGCACAGGTGAGCTCCAGGTAGCACAGGTGAGCTCCTGACTCCCAAATACCTGCACAGGTGAGCTCCTGACTCCCAAATACCTGCACAGGTGAGCTCCAAGTAACACAGGTGAGTCCATAACACCCAAATACCTGCACAGGTGAGCTCAAAGTGCTACAGGTGAATTCATAACTCGCCAATACCTGCACAGGTGAGTCCATTACCCTCAAATACCTGCACAGGTGAGCTCCAGGTAGCACAGGTGAGCTCCTGACCCCCAAATACCTGCACAGGTGAGCTCCTGACTCCCAAATGCCTGCACAGGTGAGCTCCAGGTAGCACAGGTGATCCCATAACTCCCAAATACCTGCACAGGTGAGTCTGTAACTGACACAGAACCCCCCCAGGTGCCCCCCCAGCCGCCCAGGTGCGCTCACCTGTAGATGTGGACGTCGCAGGTCTGGCCGATGCGGTGACACCTGTCCTGGGCCTGCCCAGGTACCCAAAGAACCCCTCAGGTACCCAAATACCTGCACAGGTGAGCTCCTGACCCCCAAATACCTGCACAGGTGAGCTCCAGGTAGCACAGGTGAGTCCATAACCCCCAATACCTGCACAGGTGAGCCCGTAACCCCCACATACCTGCACAGGTGAGCTCCAGGTAACACAGGTGAGCTCCAGGTGCTACAGGTAAGTCCATAACTCCCCAATACCTGCACAGGTGAGCTCCTGACCCCCAAATACCTGCACAGGTGAGCTCCAGGTAACACAGGTGAGCTCCTGACTCCCAAATACCTGCACAGGTGAGCTCCAGGTAGCACAGGTGAGCTCCAGGTGCTACAGGTGAGTCCATAACTCCCAAATACCTGCACAGGTGAGCCCATAACTCCCAAATACCTGCACAGGTGAGCTCCTGACTCCCCAATGCCTCCACAGGTGAGTCCATAACTCCCCAATACCTGCACAGAACCCCCCCAGGTGCCCCCCCAGCCGCCCAGGTGCGCTCACCTGTAGATGTGGACGTCGCGGGTCTGGCCGATGCGGTGACACCTGTCCTGGGCCTGCCCAGGTACCCAGAGAACCCCTCAGGTACCCAAATACCTGCACAGGTGAGCTCCTGACCCCCAATTACCTGCACAGGTGAGCTCCTGACTCCCAAATACCTGCACAGGTGAGCCCTGAATCCCAAATACCTGCACAGGTGAGCTCCTGACCCCCAAATACCTGCACAGGTGAGCTCCTGACTGCCAAATACCTGCACAGGTGAGCTCCAGGTAGCACAGGTGAGCTCCTGACTCCCAAATACCTGCACAGGTGAGTCCATAACCCCCAAATACCTGCACAGGTGAGCTCCAGGTAGCACAGGTAAGTCCATAAGTCCCCAAATACCTGCACAGGTGAGCTCCTGACTCCCAAATACCTGCACAGGTGAGCTCCTGACTCCCCAATACCTGAACAGGTGAGCTCCAGGCAGCACAGGTGAGTCCATAACTCCCCAATACCTGCACAGGTGAGTCCATAACTCCCACATACCTGCACAGGTGAGCTCCAGGTAAGACAGGTAAGTCCATAACACCCAAATACCTGCACAGGTGACCTCCAGGTAGCACAGGTGAGCTCCTGACTCCTCAATACCTACACAGGTGAGTCCATAACTCCCACATACCTGCACAGGTGAGCTCCACGTAGCACAGGTGAGTCCATAACTCCCCAAATACCTGCACAGGTGAGCTCCAGGTAGCACAGGTGAGCTACTGACTCCCAAATACCTGCACAGGTGAGCTCCAGGTGGCACCGGTGAACTCAACTCCCCAATACCTGCACAGGTGAGCTCCTGAATCCCAAATACCTGCACAGGTGAGCTCCAGGTAACACAGGTGACCCCATAACTCCCCAATACCTGCACAGGTGAGCTCCAGGTAACACAGGTGAGCTCCAGGTGCTACAGGTAAGGCCATAACCCCCAAATACCTGCACAGGTGAGTCCATAACTCCCAAATACCTGCACAGGTGAGTCCATAACCCCCAAATACCTGCACAGGTGAGCTCCAGGTAGCACAGGTAAGTCCATAAGTCCCCAAATACCTGCACAGGTGAGTTCCTGACTCCCCAATACCTGCACAGGTGAGTCCATAACTCCCAAATACCTGCACAGGTGAGTCCATAACTCCCACATACCTGCACAGGTGAGCTCCAGGTAAGACAGGTAAGTCCATAACACCCAAATACCTGCACAGGTGACCGCCAGGTAGCACAGGTGAGCTCCTGACTCCCAATTACCTGCACAGGTGAGTCCATAACCCCAAAATTCCTGCACAGATGAGCTCCAGGTAGCACAGGTGAGCTCCTGACCCCCAAATACCTGCACAGGTGAGCTCATAACTGGCCCAGAACCCCCCCAGGTGCCCCCCCAGCCGCCCAGGTGCGCTCACCTGTAGATGTGGACGTCGCGGCTCTGGCCGATGTGGTGACACCTGTCCTGGGCCTGCCCAGGTACCCAGAGAACCCCTCAGGTACCCAAACACCTACACAGGTGAGCTCCTGACCCCCAAATACCTGCACAGGTGAGATCCTGACTCCCAAATACCTGCACAGGTAAGTCCATAAACCCCAATACCTGCACAGGTGAGCTCCTGACTCCCCAATACCTGCACAGGTGAGTCCATAACTCCCACATACCTGCACAGGTGAGCTCCTGACCCCCAAATACCTGCACAGGTGAGCTCCTGACTCCCCAATACCTGCACAGGTGAGTCCATAACTCCCACATACCTGCACAGGTGAGCTCCTGACCCCCAAATACCTGCACAGGTGAGCTCTAGGTAGCACAGGTGAGCCCATAATCCCAAAATACCTGCACAGGTGAGCTCCAGGAGAGCTCCTGACTCCCAAATACCTGCACAGGTGAGCTCCAGGTAACACAGGTGAGCTCCTGACTCCCAAATACCTGCACAGGTGAGTCCATAAACCCCAATACCTGCACAGGTGAGCTCTTAACTTCCAAATACCTGCACAGGTGAGTCCATAACCCCCACATACCTGCACAGGTGAGCTCCAGGTGAGCTCCTGACTCCCAATTACCTGCACAGGTGAGCTCCAGGTAGCACAGGTGAATCCATAACTCCCAAATCCCTGCACAAAAAATCTCCAAACCTGCACAGAACCCGCCCAGGTGCCCCCCCAACCCGCCCAGGTGCCCCCCCAGCCGCCCAGGTGCGCTCACCTGTAGATGTGGACGTCGCGGGTCTGGCCGATGCGGTGGCACCTGTCCTGGGCCTGCCCAGGTACCCAAAGAACCCCTCAGGTACCCAAATACCTGCACAGGTGAGCTCCTGACCCCCAAATACCTGCACAGGTGAGCTCCTGACTGTCAAATACCTGCACAGGTGAGCTCTTAGCCCCCAAATACCTGCACAGGTGAGCTCCTGACTTCCAAATACCTGCACAGGTGAGTCCATAACCCCGAAATACCTGCACAGGTGACCTCCTGACTCCCAAATACCTGCACAGGTGAGTCCATAAACCCCAATACCTGCACAGGTGAACTCTTAACACCCAAATACCTGCACAGATGAGTCCATAACCCCCAAATACCTGCACAGGTGAGCTCCTGACTCTCACATACCTGCACAGGTGAGCTCCAGGTAAGACAGGTAAGTCCATAACACCCAAATACCTGCACAGGTGACCTCCAGGTAGCACAGGTGAGCTCCTGACTCCCAAATACCTGCACAGGTGAGTCCATAACTCCCACATACCTGCACAGGTG
Organism: Fringilla coelebs; assembly: GCF_963513975.1. Classification (NCBI taxonomy): domain Eukaryota; kingdom Metazoa; phylum Chordata; class Aves; order Passeriformes; family Fringillidae; genus Fringilla; species Fringilla coelebs. Next base: position 409,169 of record NC_140061.1, read on the forward strand.
AGCTCCAGGTAGCACAGGTGAGTCCATAACTCCCGAATACCTGCACAGGTGAGCTCCAGGGAGCACAGATGATCCCATAACACCCCAATACCTGCACAGGTGAGCTCCAGGTAGCACAGGTGAGTCCATAACTCCCAAACACCTGCACAGGTGAGCCCATAACCCCCACATACCTGCACAGGTGAGCTCCAGATAACACAGATGAGCTCCAGGTGCTACAGGTAAGTCCATAACACCCCAATACCTGCACAGGTGAGCTCCAGGCAGCACAGGTGAGTCCATAACTCCCCAATACCTGCACAGAACCCCCCCAGGAGCCCCCCCAGCCGCCCAGGTGCGCTCACCTGTAGATGTGGACGTCGCGGGTCTGGCCGATGCGGTGACACCTGTCCTGGGCCTGGGCGTCCATGGTGGGGTTCCAGTCGGAGTCGTAGAAGACGACGGTGTCGGCGCCCGCCAGGTTGACGCCGACGCCGCCCGAGCGCGTCGAGAGGATGAAGCAGAAGATTCGCTTGTCGGCGTTGAAGCGCTCCATCAGGGCCTGGGCAGGTGAGGGGGGCGCAGGTGAGGGCGGGGCACACCTGGGCGGGCAGGTGAGGGGACTGGGGAAGGCCTCAGGGCAAGGGATGGTGGGAAAAGGTAGGGATTGGGACACCTGGGCACACCTGGGCACACCTGGGAGTGAGCTTGATGCAGCTGGGGCACACCTGAGATACCTGGGGCACACCTGGGCACAGCTGAGACACCTGGGACTGAGATCAGGGCACTCAGGAGCTCACCTGAGATACTTGGGGCACACCTGAGATACCTAGGGCACACCTGGGCACACCTGGGACTGAGCTCAAGGCACTCAGGAGCTCACCTGAGATACCTGGGGCACACCTGAGATACCTGGGCCCACCTAGGCACACCTGGGAATGAGCTCAGGGCACTCAGGAGCTCACCTGAGATACCTGGCGCACACCTGAGATACCTGGGACACACCTGAGATACCTGGGGCACACCTGGGCACACCTGGGAGTGACCCCAGAACACCTGGGAGGGACCTCAGGACACCTGAGGGACACCTGAGCACACCTGGGCACACCTGGGGACAGGACAGAGCAGAAGATTCGCCTGTCGGCGTTGAAGCGCTCCATCAGGGCCTGGGTGGGGGAGGGGCGTGCAGGTGAGGGCGGGGCACACCTGGGCGGGCAGGTGAGGGGAGCGGGAGAGGGTTTGGGGGGACTGGGTGAGGCCTCAGGGCAAAAAAAAGCGGAGGGAAGCAGGAATTGGGCACCTGGGCACACCTGGGCACACCTGGGCACACCTCGGAATGAGCTTGAGGCACTTGGGCCACACCTGAGATACCTGCGGCACACCTGGAGACACCTGGGACACACCTGGGACTGAGCTCAGGGCACACAGGACCTCACCTGAAACACCTGGGGCACACCTGAGATATCTGGGCACACCTGGGCACACCTGGGCACACCTGGGAGTGAGCCTGGGACACTTGGGGCACACCTGAGATACCTGGGGCACACCTGAGGGACACCTGGGGCACACCTGGAAACACCTGGGATACCTAGGGCACACCTGGAGACACCTGGGAGTGACCCCAGAACACCTTGGAGGGACCTCAGGACACCTGGGGGACACCTGGGGACACCTGAGGGAAACCTGGGCACACCTGGGGCACACCTGGGCACACCTGGGGACAGGACGGAGCAGAAGATTCGCCTGTCGGCGTTGAAGCGCTCCATCAGGGCCTGGGCGGGGGAGGGGCGCGCAGGTGAGGGCGGGGCACACCTGGCCGGGCAGGTGAGGGGAGCGGGAGAGGCCTCGAGGCAAGGGATGGTGGGGAAAGGTAGGGATTGGGACACCTGGGCACACCTGGGCACACCTGGGAGTGAGCTTGGGGCACTCAGGGCACACCTGAGATACCTGGGACACACCTGAGATACCTGGGGCACACCTGGGCACACCTGGGAGTGACCTCAAGGAACTCAGGAGCTCACCTGAGATACCTGGGGCACACCTGGGGACACCTCAGAGTGAGCTAAGGACACTCAGGAGCTCACCTGAGATACTTGGGGCACACCTGGGAGTGACCTCAAGGCACTCAGGAGCTCACCTGAGATACCTGGGGCACACCTGAGATACCTGGGGCACACCCGGGCACAGGGAATGACCTCAGAACACCTGGAAGGGACCTCAGAACACCTGAGTGGCACCTCGGGACACCTGAGAGACACCTGAGGGACACCTGGGGACATCTGGGACACACCTGGGGACACCTGGGAGTGAGCTTGAGGCAGCTGGGGCACACCTGAGATACCTGGGAGTGAGCTCAGGGCACTCTGGAGGTGTCTCTAACCATCCCCAGGTGTGTCCCAGGTGTGTCTGACCCATCCCAGGTGTGTCTGACCAATCCCAGGTGTATCCCAGGTGTATCTCAGGTGTCTCTAACCCCACCCCGCTGTCCCTAACCTCACCCAGGTGTATCCCAGGTGTGTCCCAGGTGTGTGGGGCTCACCTGTCTCTGCTCGACGCGGGTGGAGCCGTCCAGGCGCAGGTAGATGTGCCCGTGGAAGGTGAGGAAGCGCTCCAGCACGTCGAGCAGGCCCTGAGCCCCAGGTGTGCCCAGGTGTGTCCCAGGTGTGTCTGACCCATCCCAGGTGTATCTCAGGTGTGTCCCAGGTGTGTCTGACGCCATCCCAGGTGTGTCCCAGGGGTATCTAGCCCATCCGGGGTGTGTCTCAGGTGTCTCTAACCTCACCCAGGTGTGTCTGATCCATCTCAGGTGTATCTCAGGTGTCTCCCAGGTGTGTCTGACCTGTCCCAGGTGTATCCCAGGTGTGTCACATCCATCCCAGGTGTGTCCCAGGTGTGTCTGACCCCATCCCAGGTGTGTCCCAGGTGTGTCTGACACAACACAGGTGTGTCCCAGGTGTCTGTAACCTCACTCAGGTGTGTCCCAGGTGTGTCTGACCCTACCCAGGTGTGTCTGACCCATCCCAGGTGTATCTGACACATCCCAGGTGTGTCCCAGGTGTCTCTAACCTCACCCAGGTGTATCCCAGGTGTATCCCAGGTGCGCCCAGGTGTGTCCCAGGTGTGTCTGAACCATCCCAGGTGTGTCCCAGGTGTCTCTAACCTCACCCAGGTGTATCCCAGGTGTATCCCAGGTGTGCCCAGGTGTATCCCAGGTGTGTCTGACCTCACCCAGGTGTATCCCAGGTGTGCCCAGGTGTGTCCCAGGTGTGTCTGACCTCACCCAGGTGTATCCCAAGTGTGTCCCAGGTGTGTCTGATGCCTCCCAGGTGTGTCTGACACATCTCAGGTGTCTCTAACCCATCCCCAGGTGTATCTCAGGTGTATCCCAGGTGTGTCTGACCCCTCCCAGGTGCGTTGGGGGCTCACCTGTCTCTGCTCGACGCGGGTGGAGCCGTCCAGGCGCAGGTAGATGTGCCCGTGGAAGGTGAGGAAGCGCTCCAGCACGTCGAGCAGGCCCTGAGCCCCAGGTGTGCCCAGGTGTGTCCAGGTGTGTCTGACCCATCCCAGGTGTATCTCAGGTGTGTCCCAGGTGTGTCTGACCCCATTCCAGGTGTGTCCCAGGGGTTTCTAGCCCATCCCAGGTGTGTCTCAGGTGTCTCTAACCTCACCCAGGTGTGTCTGATCCATCCCAGGTGTATCCCAGGTGTCTCCCAGGTGTGTCTGACCCATCCCAGGTGTATCCCAGGTGTGTCAGATCCATCCCAGGTGTGTCCCAGGTGTGTCTGACCCATCCCCAGGTGTGTCTGACCCTATCCAGGTGTGTCCCAGGTGTGTCTGACCCATCCCAGGTGTGTCACAGGTGTGTCTCAGGTGTCTCTAACCTCACCCAGGTGTGTCCCAGGTGTGTCTAACCCATCCCAGGTGTGTCTCAGGTGTATCTCAGGTGTCTCTAACCTCACCCAGGCGTATCCCAGGTGTGTCTGACCTATCCCAGGTGTGTCTCACCCTACCCAGGTGTATCTCAGGTGTGTCCCAGGTGTGTGGGGCTCACCTGTCTCTGCTCGACGCGGGTGGAGCCGTCCAGGCGCAGGTAGATGTGCCCGTGGAAGGTGAGGAAGCGCTCCAGCACGTCGAGCAGGCCCTGAGCCCCAGGTGTGCCCAGGTGTGTCCCAGGTGTGTCTGACCTATCCCAGGTGTGTCTGACCCATCCCAGGTGTATCTCAGGTGTGTCCCAGGTGTGTCTGACGCCATCCCAGGTGTGTCCCAGGGGTATCTAGCCCATCCGGGGTGTGTCTCAGGTGTCTCTAACCTCACCCAGGTGTGTCTGATCCATCTCAGGTGTATCCCAGGTGTCTCCCAAATGTGCCTGACCTGTCCCAGGTGTGTCCCAGGTGTGTCTGACCCATCCCAGGTGTGTCCCAGGTGTGTCTGACCCATCCCAGGTGTGTCCCAGGTGTGTCTGACACATCCCAGGTGTGTCACAGGTGTCTCTAACATCACCCAGGTGTATCCCAGGTGTGTCACACCCATCCCAGGTGTGTTTCAGGTGTCTCTAACCTCACCCAGCTGTATCTCAGGTGCGTCTGACCCTATCCAGGTGTATCCCAGGTGTATCTCAGGTGTCTCTAACCTCACCCAGGTGTATCCCAGGTGTGCCCAGGTGTGTCAGGCTCACCTGTCTCTCCCCTGTCTCTCACCTGTCTCTGCTCGACGCGGGTGGAGCCGTCCAGGCGCAGGTAGATGTGCCCGTGGAAGGTGAGGAAGCGCTCCAGCACGTCGAGCATCCGCGTCATCTGCGTGAAGATCAGCACGCGGTGCCCGCCCGCCCGCAGGCGGCGCAGCAGCACGTCCAGGGCCTGCAGCTTACCTGGGGACAGGTGAGAGACAGGTGAGACACACCTGGGACAGGTGAGACACACCTGGGATAGGTGGGGAACAAATGGGAAAGGAAAGAAAGGTGGGACAGGTGAGAGACAGGTGAGAGAGGTGAGAGACAGGTGAGAGACAGGTGAGAGACAGGTGAGACAGGTGAGAGACAGGTGAGAGACAGGTGAGAGACAGGTGAGAGACAGGTGAGACAGGTGAGACAGGTGAGAGACAGGTGAGAGACAGGTGAGACAGGTGAGAGACAGGTGAGACAGGTGAGACAGGTGAGAGACAGGTGAGAGACAGGTGAGAGAGGTGAGACAGGTGAGAGACAGGTGAGACACGTGAGAGACAGGTGAGAGACAGGTGAGACAGGTGAGAGACAGGTGAGAGACAGGTGAGACAGGTGAGAGACAGGTGAGAGACAGGTGAGACAGGTGAGAGAGGTGAGAGACAGGTGAGAGACAGGTGAGAGACAGGTGAGACAGGTGAGAGACAGGTGAGAGACAGGTGAGAGAGGTGAGACAGGTGAGAGACAGGTGAGACAGGTGAGACAGGTGAGAGACAGGTGAGACAGGTGAGAGACAGGTGAGAGAGGTGAGAGACAGGTGAGGGTTGGAGAACTGGGTGTGGGGTCCTGCCAGCAGCCTCTGGCCCAGGTGTGCCCAATGTCCCCAAACCCCCCCAATGTCCCTAAACCCCCCAACAGCACAGATGTCCCCAATCTCTCTGGATGTCCCCAATGTCCCCAATCCTTGATAATGTCCCCAATCCCCTGAATGTCCCCAAACCCCCCAATGTCCCCAATGTCCCCAATGTCCCCAATGTCCCCAATGTCCCCAATCCCCCCAATGTCCCCAATGACCCCAATGTCCCCAATGTCCCCAATGTCCCCAATGTCCCCAATGTCCCCAATGTCCCCAATCCCCCCAATGTCCCCAATGTCCCCAATCCCCCCAATGTCCCCAATGTCCCCAATGTCCCCAATGTCCCCAATCCCCCCAATGTCCCCAATGTCCCCAATGTCCCCAATCCCCCCAATGTCCCCAATCCCCCCAATGTCCCCAATGTCCCCAATGTCCCCAATCCCCCCAATGTCCCCAATCCCCCCAATGTCCCCACTGTCCCCAATTTCCCCAATGTCCCCAAATGTCCCCGTACCGCAGTCATACTGCACCAGGCGGGGGTCGGGGAACTGCGTGTGCAGCCCCTGGGCCAGGTGAGCCCCGATGTCCCCAATGTCCCCAATGACCTCAATGTCCCCAATGTCCCCAACATCCCCAATGTCCCCACTGCCTCATATCCCCCCAATGTCCCAAATCCCTGATAATGTCCTCAATGTCCCCAATGTCCCCAAACCTCCCAATGTCCCCAATGTCCCCAACATCCCCAATGTCCCCAGTCCCCCCAGGTTCCCTTAAGTCCCCAATGTCCCCAACACCCCCAATGTCCCCAGTCCCCCAACATCCCTCACACCCTCCAATGTCCCCACTGTCCCCAATGTCTCCAATCCTCCAATATCCCCAATGTCCCCAACCCCCCCAATGTTCCCAACGTCCCCAACCCCCCCGATGTCCCCAATGTCCCCAATGTCCTCAATGTCCCCAATGTCCCCAAGGTCCCCAACATCCCCAGTGTCCCCAACATCTCCAATGTCCCCAATGTCCCCAACACCCCCAATGTCCCCAATATCCCCAATCCCCCCAACGTCCCCAATGTCCCCAAGGTCCCCAATGTCCACATTGTCCCCAATGTCCCCACTGTCCCCAAATGTCCCCGATGTCCCCGTACCGCAGTCGTACTGCACCAGGCGGGGGTCGGGGAACTGCGTGTGCAGCCCCTGGGCCAGGTGAGCCCCAATGTCCCCAATGTCCCCAACATCCCCAACATCCCCAATGTCCCCAATGTCCCCAACATCCTCAATGTCCCCAACCCCCCCAACATCCCCAATGTCCCCAACATCCCCAATGTCCCAAATCGCCTCAACATCCCCAATCCTTGATAATATCCCCACTGTCCCCAATGTCCCCAATGCCCCCAATGTCCCCAATGTCCCCAATGTCCCCAATCCCCCCAATGTCCCCAATCCCCCCAATGTCCCCACTGTCCCCAATTTCCCCAATGTCCCCAAATGTCCCCGTACCGCAGTCGTACTGCACCAGGCGGGGGTCGGGGAACTGCGTGTGCAGCCCCTGGGCCAGGTGAGCCCCAATGTCCCCAATGTCCCCAACATCCCCAATGTCCCCAATGTCTCCAACACCCCCAATGTCCCCAAATGTCCCCAGTGTCCCCAATGTCCCCAACATCCCCAATGTCCCCAAATGTCCCCAGTGTCCCCAATGTCCCCGTACCGCAGTCGTACTGCACCAGCCGGGGGTCGGGGAACTGCGTGTGCAGCCCCTGGGCCAGGTGAGCCCCCCTGGCCCTCAGCTCCTCCCTCAGGTGCTGCTCCAGGCGCTGCCGCTGCCGCTGCGCCCACGGGGGGGGGCGGCCGCTGTGCAGGGACACCCCCCGCGAGGCCACCGCCGGCACGGCCACCTGGAACCTGCGGGGGACACGGGACAGGGGCGGTGGCACCCTGGGGACATCGGTGGAGGGGGGTGGGCACCCCCTGTGGGGATGTGGAATGGTCTGAGGATAGCGGATCCCCCCGTGAGGGGAGTTGGTTTGGTCCATGGGGACATTGGGGACACCCCCTGGGGATTTGGGGACACTGGAATGGGGGGGTGGCACCTTGGGGACACCTCTGGGGACACTGGGACCCCCCCTGTGGGGACGTGGAACAGCCTAAAAATTCTGGATCCCCCTCTAAAGCCACTTGGACTGGCCCATGGGGACACTGGGGACACCTTGGGGACACTGGGACACCGCCATGGGGATTTGGGGACACTGGAACTGGGGGTGGCACCTTGGGGACACCCCTGGGGGCATTGGGACCCCCCCTGTGGGGACGTGGAACAGCCTAAAAATTCTGGATCCCCCCCTAAAGCCACTTGGATTGGCCCATGGGGACATTGGGGACACCCCTGGGGACAGTGGGACACCCCCCACAGTGACATGGAACAGCCCAAGGATCCTGGATCCCCCGCTTAGGGGAGTTGGACTGGCCCATGGGGACATTGGGGACCCCCATGGGGATTTGGGGACACTGGAATGGGGGAGTGGCACCTTGGGGACACTGGGCCCCCCCCACATGGGGATATGGAACAGTCCAAGGATCCTGGATCCCCCCCTGAGGAGACTTGGACTGGCCCATGGGGACTTTGGGGACACGGGACAGGGCAGGTGGCACCTTGGGGACATCGCTGGGGACACTGGGACCCCCCCACATGGAGATATGGAAGAGCCCAAGGATCCTGGATCCCCCCCTGAGGGGAATTGGACTGGCCCATGAGGACATTGGGGACACCCCTGGGGACACTGGGACACCCCCACAGGCACATGGAACAGCCCAAGGATCCTGGATCCCCCCCTGAGGGGACTTGGTTTGGCCCACGGGGACACTGGGGACACCTTGGGGACACCTTGGGGACACTGGGACACCCCTATGGGGATTTGGGGACACTGGAATGGGGGGTGGCACCTTGGGGACACCTTGGGAACACTGGGACCCCCCCTGTGGAGACGTGGAACAGCCTAAAAATTCTGGATCCCCCCCTAAAGCCACTTGAACTGGCCCATGGGGACATTGGGGACACCCCTGGGGACACTGGGATCCCCCACATGGAGATATGGAAGAGCCCAAGGATCCTGGATCCCCCCCTGAGGGGACTTGGTTTGGTCCATGGGGACATTGGGGACACCCCTGGGGACACTGGGACACCCCAAAATGGGGGGTGGCACCTTGGGGACACCTTGGGGACCCCCGCTGTGGGGATGTGGAACAGCCCAAGGATCCTGGATCCCCCCCTGAGGAGACTTGGACTGGTCCATGGGAACAGCCTGGGACATCGCTGTGGACACTGGGACACCCCAAAATGGGGGGTGGCACCTTGGGGACACCCCCTGTAGGGACGTGGAACAGCCTAAAAATTCTGGATCCCCCCCCTAAAGCTACTTGGACTGGCCCATGGGGACATTGGGGACACCTTGGGGACACTTTCGGGACACTTTGGTGACACTGAGACCCACTCATGAGGATTTGGGGACACGGCACAGGGGCGGTGTCACCTTGGGGACATGGGACCCCCCACATGGAGATATTGAAGAGCCCAAGGATCCTGAATCCCCCCCTGAGGGGAGTTGGTTTGGTCCATGGGGACATTGGGGACACCTTGGGGACGCTGGGACACCCCAAAATGGGGATTTGGGGACACTGGAATGGGGGGGTGGCACCTTGGGGGCATCGCTACAAGGGGGTGGGCACCCCTCTGTGGGGATGTGGAAGGGTCTGAGGATAGTGGATCCCCCCCTGAAGGGAGTTGGTTTGGTCCATGAGGACATTGGGGACACCCCTGGGGACACTAGGACCCCCCCTGTGGGGATGTGGAACAGCCCAAGGATCCTGGATCCCCCCCTGAGGAGAATTGGACTGGCCCATGGGGACATTGGGGACACCCCTGGGGACACTGGGACACCCCAAAATGGGGGGGGGGGTGGCACCTTGGGGACACCTTGGGGACACTGGAATCCCCCACATGGAGATATGGAAGAGCCCAAGGATCCTGGATCCCCCCCTGAGGGCACTTGGTTTGGTCCATGGGGACATTGGGGACACCCTGGGGACACTGGGACACTGAAATGGGGGGGTGGCACCTTGGGGACACTGGGACCACCCCTGTGGGGATGTGGAACAGCCCAAGGATCCTGGATCCCCCCCTGAGGGGAGTTGGACTGGTCCATGGGGACACTGGGGACACCCCTGGGGACACTGGGACCCCCCCACATGGGGATATGGAACAGTCCAAAGATCCTGGATCCCCCCCTGAGGGGACTTGGACTGGTCCATGAGGACATTGGGGACACCCCTAAGGACACTAGGACACTGATATGGGGGGGTGGCACCTTGGGGACACTGGGACCCCCCCTGCATGGGGACATGGGACAGCCCAAGAATCCTGGATCCCCCCCTGAGGGGAATTGGACTGGCCCATGAGGACATTGGGGACACCCCTGGGGACACTGGGACACCCCAAAATGGGGGGGGGGTGGCACCTTGGGGACACCTTGGGGACACTGGGACCCCCTCATGAGGATTTGGGGACACAGCACGGGGGTGGTGGCACCTTGGGGACATCACTGGGGACACTGGGACCCCCCACATGGTGATATGGAAGAGCCCAAGGATCCTGAATCCCCCCCTGAGGGAAGTTGGTTTGGTCCATGGGGACGCTGGGGACACCCCTGGGGACACTGGGATCCCCCCTGTGGGGATGTGGGACAGCCTAAAAATTCTGGATCCCCCTCTAAAGCCACTTGGACTGGCCCATGGGGACATTGCGGACCCCGCCCATGGGATTTGGGGACACTGGAATGTGGGGGTGGCACCTTGGGGACATCGGTGGAGGGGGGTGGGCACCCCCTGTGGGGATGTGGAATGGGCCGAGGATACTGGATCCCCCCCTGAGGGGACTTGGTTTGGTCCATGGGGACATTGGGGACACCTTGGAGACCCTGGGACCCCCTCATGAGGATTTGGGGACAGGGCACGGGGCAGGTGGCACCTTGGGGACATCGGTGGAGGGGGGTGGGCACCCCCCGTGGGGATGTGGAATGGGCCGAGGATAGTGGTTCCCCCCGTGAGGGGAGTTGGTTTGGTCCATGAGGACATTTGGGACACCTTGGGGACACTGGGACCGGCCAAAATGAGGGGTGGCACCTTGGGGACACGTTGGGGATACATTGGGGACACCTTGGGGACACTGGGACCCCCCCACATGGGGATATGGAACAGCCCAAGGATCCTGGGTCCCCCCCTGAGGAGACTTGGTTTGGTCCACACGGACATTGGGGACACCTTGGGGACACCTTGGGGACACTGGGACCCCCTCATGAGGATCTGGGGACACAGCATGGGGCAGGTGGCACCTCGGGGACATCACTGGGGACACTGGGACCCCCCACATGGTGATATGGAAGAGCCCAAGGATCCTGAATCCCCCCCTGAGGGGAGTTGGTTTGGTCCATGGGGACGCTGGGGACACCCCTGGGGACACTGGGACACCCCAAAATGGGGGGTGGCACCTTGGGGACACCTTGGGGACACTGGGACCCCCCCCCTGTGGGGACATGGAACAGCCCGACAATCCTAGATTCCCCCCCCCATGAGGAGACTTGGACTGGTCCATGGGGACATTGGGGACACCCCTGGGGACACTGGGACACTGAAATGGGGGGTGTGGCACCTTGGGGACACCTTGGGGACACCTTGGGGACACCTTGGGGACCCTGGGACCCCCCCACATGGGGATATGGAACAGTCCAAAGATCCTGGATCCCCCCCTGAGGAGAATTGGACTGGCCCATGGGGACATTGGGGACACCCCTAAGGACACTGGGACACTGATATGGGGGGGGGTGGGACCTTGGGGACACCTTGGGGACACCTTGGGGACACCTTGGGGACCCTGGGACCCCCCCACATGGGGATATGGAACAGTCCAAAGATCCTGGATCCCCCCCTGAGGAGAATTGGACTGGCCCATGGGGACATTGGGGACACCCCTGGGGACACTGGGACACCCCCACAGGGATATGGAACAGCCCAAGAATCCTGGATCCCCCCGCCATGAGAACACTTGGTTTGGTCCATGAGAAACATTAAAAATTTTTTTTAGATTTTTAAAAAATTTTTTAAAAATTTTTAAAAAATTCCTAAAAAAATTTAAAAAAAAAATTCTAAAAAATTTCCCAAATTTGGATCAATCTGGGAGTTCCACCCTGACCCAAAATCTGCTCAAAAAACACAAAAAAAATCTTGTAAAAATCTGCAAAAAAATCACCAAAAAATCAGAAAAAATCCAAAAAATTCCCAAAAAATTCCCCAAAAATCCCTAAAAGTTCCCCAAATTTTTTACCCATTTGGGAGTTTCAACCTGACCTAAAACCTGCCCAAAAAATCACTAAAAATCCTTAAAAAATCCCAAAAAATCTCAAAAAAATCAGAAAAAAAATCAGAAAAAAAATGAAAAAAATCCCCCAAAAATTCCCCCAAAAATCCCTAAAAAATTCCCCAAAATTCTCCACATTTTCACCAATCCGGGAGTTTCATCCTGACCTAAAACCTACCCAAAAAATCACTAAAAATCCCCAAAAATAAAAAAACACTCCCCAAAAAATAAAAATAAAAAAAACCCAGAAAAAATGCTTAAAAAAAAAATCAGAAAAAAATCAGAAAAAAAATCCCAAAAATTCCAAAAAAATTCCCAAAAATTCCCCAAATTTTTACCTATCTGAGAGTTTCATCCTGACCCAAAACCTACCCAAAACATCACTAAAAATCCCCCCAAAAATCCCAAAAAATCTCAAAAAAATCCCCCAAAAAATCCCTACAATATCCCCAAAAAATCAGATAAAAATGCTAAAAAATCAGAAAAAAATCCCAAAAATTCCCAAAAAATCCTCAAAAATTCCCCAAGTTTTTACCAATCTGGGAGTTTCACCCTGACCCAAAACCTACCCAAAAAGTCTCTAAAAATCCCCAAAAAAATCCCCCAAAAAAATCTCAAAAAACCCCCAAAAAATCGGGAAAAAAATCCCCCAAAATTGGAAAAAATTCCCAAAAAATTCCCAAAAATTCCCCAAAATTTCTTCAATTCTTTGCCGTCCCAAGAGTTTCATCCTGACCAAAACCTACCCAAAAAATCACTAAAAATCACTAAAAAATCCTCAAAAAATCCCAAAAAAAAATCGGGAAAAAAATCCCCCAAAATTGGAAAAGTAATCGGAAAAAATTCCCAAAAATTACCAAAAAATTCCCAAAAATTTCTGCAATTCTTTTCCTGTCTGGGAACTTCATCCTGACCCAAAACCTATCTAAAAAATCACTAAAAATCCCCCAAAATTGCCAAAAAATTGGGAAAAAATCAGAAAAAACGCCAAGAAAACCAGAAAAAAATCGGGGAAAAAAAAAAAATCCCCAAAAAATCTCAAAAAATTCCCAAAAATTCCCCAAATTTTTACCTATCTGGGAATTTCATCCTGACCCGAAACCCATCTAAAAAATCACTAAAAATCCCAAAAAAATAGAAAAAAAATCAGAAAAAAATCAGAAAAAAATTGAAAAAAATTCTGAAAAATTCCAAAAAAATTCCCAAAAATTCCCCAAATTTTTATCAATCCGGGAATGTCATCCTGACCTAAAACCTACCTAAAAAACCACTAAAAATCACCAAAAAATCCCTGAAAAATAAAAAAAAAATCAGAAAAAAATCGGGAAAAATTCCCAAAAAAATTCCCAAAAAATCCCAAATTGTTCCAGAACATTCTCTCACCTGTCAAGGATGGGTTTCATCTGCTGCAGTCGCTGGGGGGGCCCGAGCACGGCGCGTTCCAGGGCCCCGCCCGGGGTCGCCTTAGAATCCCCAAAGTGCCCCAAAAATCCCCCCAAAAAAATCACTGAAAAAATTGGGAAAATCCCCAAAAAATTCCCAAAAAATGCCCAAAAAATTCCCAAAAAATTCCCAAAAAATTTCCCATAAATTCCTCAAATTTTTACCCATCTGGGAGTTCAACCCTGACCCAAAACCTACCGAAAAAAATCACTAAAAATCCTAAAAAAATCCCAAAAAATCTGAAAAATATAGGAAAAAAAATCAGAAAAAAAAGCGAAAAATTCCCAAAAAATTCCCCCAAAATTCCAAAAAATTTCACTAAAAATCCCAAAAAATTCCCCAAATTTTTACCCATCTGGGAGTTTCATCCTGACCCAAAACCTGCTCAAACTATTTCCAAAAATCACAAAAAAATCGGAAAAAAATCAGAAAAAATGCCAAAAAAATCAGAAAAAAAATAAAAAAAAAATCGGAAAAAATTCCAAAAAATTCCAATAAAATTCCCAAAAATCTCCCAAACTTTTACCTATCTGGGAATTTCATCCTGACCCAAAACCTGCTGAAAAAATCCCTAAAAATCACCAAAAAATCCTCAAAAATTCCCCAAAAAATCAGAAAAAAATCCCCAAAAAATCCAAAAAAATCCCCCAAAATTCCCAAATGTTTCCAGAACATTCTCTCACCTGTCAAGGATGGGTTTCATCTGCTGCAGGCGCTGGGGGGGCCCGAGCACGGCGCGTTCCAGGGCGCCCCCGGGCGCTCCCAGGGCCCTGGGGGGCAGCGTCAGGAACTGCAGAACCTCGCGGCCGTAGACGGGGCTGAGGCCGCAGCGCCGCTCGTTCAGCCGCAGGAGCCGCTCCAGGCGCTCGGCGCGGCCCCGGGCGCGGCGGGATTCCAGGGATTCCTGAGGGGGAAAGAGGGGGAGAAATTGGGGGATGAAAGGAAAAAAATCCGGGGAAAATCGGATTTTAAATGGGCGAAATCGGGAGGAAAATCGCGTTAAAAATGGTCCCAAAATTCCCAAAATAACACCAAAAATCGGCCCCAAAACGGTCCCAAATTTGGAGAAATTCCTGAGATTTTTAGGGAAAAATTGGGAAATGAAAGGAAAAAAATCTGGGAAAATTGGATTTTAAATACCCGAAATTGGCACGAAAATTGTATTAAAAAAACCCAAAATCCTAAAAATTGGCACTAAAAACCACCAAAATTTGGCATTAAAACGCCCTAAAATGGTCCCAAAGTCACTGAAATTTTAGGGAATTCTGAGAAAAAAATGGGGGAAAAATTGGAAACGAAAGGAAAAAAATCCGGGAAAAATCGGATTTAAAATGGGCGAAATCGGGAGGAAAATCGCGTTAAAAACGGCCCCAAAAATCCCAAAAATGCCTCCAAAAACCCCCAAATTTACCCCAAAATTTCAAAAAATTTCCCTCAATTTTCCCCCCAAAAAATCCTCCCCAAATTTCCCCTCCCCCACCCCCCAATCCATCCAAAATTTCCAAAATCCCCCCAAAATCCTCCAAATTTCTCCTCCCCCACTCCCCCACTCACTAAACCCCCAAAATTTCCCCCCAAATTCCCAAATTTCCCCTCCCCCACTCCCAAATTTCCCCTCCCCCCACCCCAAATTCCCCAAATTTCTCCTCCTCCACCCCAAAATCCCCCAAATTCCCCCTCACCCACCCCAAATTCCCGAAATTTCCCCTCCTCCACCCCAAATTCCCCAAATTTCCCCTCCCCCACCCGCATCTCCCCTCCCCCACCACCCCTCCCCCCACCCCCATTTCCCCACCCCCAAATTTCCCCTCCCCCACCCC
>NC_140061.1:424525-491907 GCF_963513975.1 Fringilla coelebs
TTTTTTTCTCCTGATCTCTCCTATTTTTCCTGCATTTTTCCCCCCATTTTTCTGATTTTTTTCCTATTTTTTTCTTCCATTTTCCCCCCATTTTTTCCCCAAATTTTCCCCATTTATTTTCTCTTGACCTCTCCTATTTTTCCTGCATTTTTTCCCAATTTTTTTCCCAAATTTCCCCAATTCTTCCCCATTTCTTTCTGATTTTTTCCCTATTTTTTACCCATTTTTTCCCATTTTATTCCCATTTTTTACCAATTTTTCCCACAAATTTTCCCCATTTCTCTCTCTTGATCTCTCCCATTTTTCCTGCATTTTTCCAAATTTTCCCCCATTTTTCCCCAATTTTTCCCCAATTTTTCACCCATTTTCCCCCATTTTTTACCAATTTTTTCCAAATTTTCCCCATTTTTTCTCTTGCTCTCTCCTACTTTTCCTGCATTTTTTCACAACTTTCCTGTCATTTTTTCCAATTTTTTCCCTATTTTTCCCAGATTTTCTCCCCCATTTTTCCCCAAATTTTCCCCATTTTTTCTCTTTCCTTCTCCAATTTTTTCTGCATTTTTCCCCAGTTTTTTCCCAATTTTTCCCAATTTTTCCCCAATTTTCCTGACAACAGGTGCTGCCCCAGGTGAACTACATTACCTGGATAGGAAAAGGGGAGGGGTCAGCAGCAATTCCCAAATTTTCCCAAAATTATTCCAAAATTTCCCATTTTTTTCCCCAAATTTCCCCAATTTTCCCCCATTTTTTCTGATTTTTCCCTATTTTTTCCCCATTTTTATTCCCATTTTTCCCATTTTTTACCCAATTTTCGCCCATTTTTTACCAATTTTTCCCCACATTTTTTCCAAATTTTTCCCACTTTTTTCCCCAAATTCCCCCAATTTTTTCTGATTTTTCCCCAATTTTTTCCCCATTTTTTCCCATTTTTTACCCAATTTTCCCCCATTTTTTTACCAATTTTTCCCCAAATTTTTCCAAATTTTTCCCACTTTTTTTCCCCATTTTTTTTCTGATTTTTTTCTGATTTTTCCCTATTTTTTCCCCATTTTTTCTGATTTTTTTCCAATTTTTTCCCCATTTTTTCCCATTTTTTTACCCAATTTTTCCCCAAATTTTTTCCAAATTTTTCCCACTTTTTTCCCCAATTTTTTCTGATTTTTCTGTTTTTTCCCTATTTTTTCCCCATTTTTTCTGATTTTTTTCCAATTTTTTACTCATTTTTCCCCCATTTTTTTACCCAATTTTTCCCCATTTTTTAACCAATTTTTCCCCAAATTCTTTCCAAATTTTCCCCAATTTTTTCCCAAATTTTCCCCCATTGTTTTCTGATTTTTTCCCTATTTTTTCCCCAATTTTTACCCATTTTTACACCCCAATTTTCCCCCCATTTTATTCCAATTTTTCCCCAAATTTCCCCCCCCTTTTTTTTTATCTCTCCTATTTTTCCTGCATTTTTTCCCATTTTTGTCCCAATTTTCCCCAATTTTCCCCCCATTTTTTCTGATTTTTCCCTATTTTTCCCCATTCTTTTCTGATTTTTTCGTATTTTTTTTTCCAATTTCTTCCCCATTTTTCCCTAATTTTTTCCCCATTTTACTCCCATTTTTAACCCATTTTTCCACAAATTTCCCCCATTTATTTCTCTTGACCTCTCCTATTTTTCCTGCATTTTTTCTTAATTTTTTTCCCAAGTTTTCCCCCACTTTTTCCCCCCATTTATTCCCTAATTTTTCTGATTTTTTCCAATTTTTCCCCCAATTTTTTCCCCATTTTTTACTGATTTTCCCCAAAATCCCCCCAAAAAAAAATTCACAAAAAAAACCCACAAAAAATCCCCCCAAACCCCAAAAAATCCCCAAAAAAAACTCCAAAAAAACCAAAAATTCCCAAATTCCTTCCCGACCTCCAAAATTCCCAAAAATCCCCAAAATTTTCTCAAATCCCCAGAATTTCCCCCAGAAGCCCCAAAAATTACACCCAAAAAATTTTCCAAAAAAATCCCCCAAAAAACCCCTAAAAAATCCCCAAAAAATTCCAAAAGCCCCAAAAATTTCAAAATTCTTTCCAAACCTCCTGAAATTGCCCCAAAATCCCCAAAATTTCCCCCAAAATCCCCAAATTTTCCCCCAAATTCCCGAAAGAATTCACAAAAAAAATCCAAAAAATCGCCAAAAAAAATCACCCCAAAAACCCCAAAAAATCCCCAAAAACCCCCAAAAAATCCCTAAAAAAATTCCCAAAAAATCCCGAAAAAAAACAAAATTTCCCAAATTCTTTCCCAACCTCAGGAAATTCCCCAAAATCCCCCAAATTTTCCCAAAATCTCCAAGTTTTCCCCCCAAAAAAACCCCAAAAAATTCACAAAAAATTCCAAAAAAATCGCAAAAAAATCCCAAAAAACCCCCAAAAATCCCTAAAAAAATCCCCCAAAAAATCCCAAAAAAACCCCAAAATCCCCAAAATCCTTTTCCAGACCTCCCAAAATTCCCCCAAAAACCCCCAAAATTTTCCCAAAATCCAAAATTCCCCCCCCCCAAATCCAAAAAAATTCACAAAAAAAATGCCAAAAAATTAAAAAAAAAAAACAAAAAATCCCTAAAAAAACCCCCAAAAAATCCCCAAAAACTTCCCCAAAAATCCCCAAAAAACCCAAAATCCCCAAATCTTTCCACACCTCCCAAAATTCCCCAAAACCCCCAAATTTTCCCAAAATCCCGAAATTTCCCCCCCAAAAAAACCAAAAAATTACCAAAAAAATTCTCAAAAATCCCAAAAAAATCCAAAATTCCCCAAAAATTCCCAATAAACTCCAAAAAAATCCCAAAATACTCAAATTTTTTCCAGACCTCCCAAATTTCCCCCAAAACCCCCAAAATTTTCCCGAAATCCCCAAATTTTCCCCTAAAAATCCCCAAAGAATTCACAAGAAAAATCCCAAAAAATCCAAAATATTCCAAAAAAAACCCCAAAACATCCCCCCAAAAAATTCCCAAAAAATTCCAAAAACCCCAAAATCCCAAATTCTTTCCAGTCCTCCCGAAATTCCTCAAAAATCCCCAAAATTTTCCTAAAATCTCCAAGTTTTCCCCCCCAAAAAACAAAAAATTACCAAAAAACCCCCCAAAAAAATCCCAAAAAAATCCCCTAAATTCCAAAACTCCCAAATTCTTTCCAGACCTCCAGAAATTCCCCCCAAAATCCCCAAAATTCCCCAAAATATTCCCAAAATCCCCAGAAATTCCCCCCCAAAAAACCAAAAAAATCACAAAAAAAATGCCAAGAAATCACAAAAAAATCCCAAAATTCCCAAAACCCCCCCAAAAAATCCAAAAAACCCCCCAAAAAATCCCCAAAAACCCCAAAAATCCCCAAATTCTTTCCAGACCTCCCAAATTTCCCCAAAAACCCAAAATTTTCCCAAAATCCTAAAATTCCCCCCCAAAAAAACCAAAAAAAATCACAAAAAAATGCCAAAAATCACCCCAAAATCGCAAAAAAATTCACAAAAAAATCCAAAAAAACCCCAAAAACTCCCCAAAACAATTCCAAAAAACCCCAAAAAACCCCAAAACTCCCAAATCCTTTCCAGACCTCCCAAATTTCCCTAAAAATCCCCTAAATTTTCCCAAAATCCCCAGAAATTCCTCTCCAAAAAAATCCCAAAAATCGCAAAAAAATCCCAAAAAATCCCCCCAAAATTCCCAAATTTTTTCCAAACCTCCCGAATTTCCCTAAAAGACCCCAAAATTTTGCCAAAATCCCCAGAATTTCCCCTCCAAAAAACCCAAAATATTTCCTAAAAAAATCACCAAAAAACCAAAAAATATTGCAAAAAAATCACAAAAAAAATTGCAAAAAATTCCCAAAAAATCCCAAAAAAAGCCCCAAAACTCCCAAATTCTTTCTCAACCTCCCGAATTTCCCTAAAAATTCCCAAAATTTCCCCAAAATCCCCGGAATTTCCCCCCCAAAAAATTTTTAAAAAAATCCCAAAAAATCGCAAAAAAATTCACAAAAATCCCCAAAAACTCCCCAAAAAATCCCAAAAAAAACCCCCAAAAAATCCTCCAAAAACCCCAAAATTCCCAAATTCTTTCCAGACCTCTCAAAATTCCCAAAAATCCTCAAATTTTTCCCAAAATCCCAAAATTTCCCCCCCAAAAAACCCAAAAAATTACCAAAAAATCACCAAAAAATTGCAAAAAAACTCAGAAAATTCCCCAAAAAACCCAAAAACTCCCCAAAACAATTCCCAAAAAATCCCCAAAAAACCCCAAAATTCCCAAATCCTTTCAAGACCTCCCAAAATCCCCCAAATCCCCAAATTTTGCCAAAATTCCCAAATTTCCCCCCCCAAAACCCCCAAAAATTCACACAAAAAATCCCCAAAAAATAAAAAAAAACGCAAAAAAAATTACAAAAAAATTGCAAAAATTTCCCAAAAAAATCCCAAAAACCCCCCAAAATTCCCATATCTTTCTCAACCTCCCGAAATTCCACAAAATTCCCCAAAATTCCCAAAATTTTCCCAAAATCCCAAAATTTCCCCCCCAAAAAACCAAAAAATTACCAAAAACCCTCAAAAATTGCAAAAAAAATCCCCAAAAAACCAAAAAAAAAATCACCAAAAAATCCCCAAAAAATCCCGAAAAACCCCAAAATCCCCAAATTCTTTCCAGACCTTCCCAAATTCCCCCAAATCCCAAAATTTTCCCAAAATCCCCGGAAATTCCCCCTTCAAAACCCAAAAAAACTCACCAAAAAATCCCCAAAAAATCGCAAAAACCCACAAAAAAAAACCAAAAAAATCCCCCAAAAAATCCCCCAAAAAATCCCGAAAAACCCCAAAATCCCCAAATTTTTTTGTGACCTCCCAAATTTCCCCAAAAACCCCCAAAATTTTCCCAAAATCCCAAAATTTCCCCCCCCAAATAAACCAAAAAGATTCACAAAAAAATGCAAAAAAATTTAAAAAAAACCAAAAAAATCCCTAAAAAAAACCCCAAAAAATCCCCCAAAAATCCCGAAAAACCCCAAAATCCCCAAATTCTTTCCAGACCTCCCGAAATTCCCCAAAAACCCCCAAAATTTTCCCAAAATCCCCGAAAATTCCCCCAAATTTCGAGACTCACGAGCGAGCCCCCGGCCGGGGGGCGGGGCCAGCGCCAGCCCGCGCAGGGGGGGGGCGGGGCCAAGCGTGACTTTGCTGCCCTGCAGCTGCAACGTCAGAGGGGGCGGGGCCGAAGCCGGAGTGGGCGTGGTTACGGCGGCGGGTGGGAGGGGCGACGGTTTGGCTCCGCCCCCCGTGGGGGAGGGGCGGTGCTGGGCGAGGGCGGCGAGCTGGCCCAGGCTGACGACTTCACCTGCTGAGGGAATTTTGGGGGGAAAAAGGGAAATTTTGGGGCTTTTTGGGGTTTAAAATTTGATATCTAGGGTGGGGGAGGGTGGGGGAGGGGCTCCTGAAAAAATCCCGCATAAATTATGCAAACTAGGTGCTAATTAAGGCGATAATTAAGGGATTTACGGAGCAATTTTAGGAAAATTTTGTGAGGGTTTTAGGAGGATTCGGGGAGGATTTGGGGGGAAAAAGGGAAATTTTGGGGCTTTTTGGGGTTTAAAAATTTGATATCAGGGGTGGGGGAGGGTGGGGGAGGAGCTCCTGAAAAAATCCCGCTCAAATTATGCAAATTAGCGGGTAATTAATGCAAAACTAAGAGACTAACAAGAGAAATTCAGGGATTAAGAAAAGACTTTGGCGGTGCTTATGCAAATGAGATGCTAATGATGAGTGCCTAATTGTAAATTAGGTGCTAACAAGCAACGCAATGAGGGGTTTAAAAGGAGTATTTGAGATTATGCAAATCATGTTATAATTTGCATAATTATGCAAAACACATGTTGTTTAGTCACATGGTTGGTTCCTTTCAAAGGTCATTGGCAAGTTATGCAAATTAGATGCTAATGAACACTGCTATGCATGCTAAATGCTAACAAGGGGTGTGGTTGAGCCTATCGAGAAGTTTTAGGAGATCTATACAAATCAGATGCTAATTAGCAGTAAATTATGCAAATCAGATGTTAATGACAAGCATAAGGAAATTCTTACATTATGTTTTGGGAAAAATCATGCAAATGACATGCTAATGAGAGATGGGCGGGTGTGTCTAGAAAGGTTTGGGGGCCATCAAGAATATTTATGAAAATTACATGCAAATGTGCTAAAGAGTCTGGGGATTTTGGGGGTGTATGCAAAACATGCTAATGAGCATGCTGCATGCAATTTGAATCCAAACAATGGGCGTGGTCAAGCTCCAAGGGAGGACCTATGCAAATGATATGCTAATGATGAGCAGTTTTATGCGAATCAGATGTTAGGTATGAGTATGACTACGTTCCTCAATGGACTTTTTTTTAAATTTCATGCAAATGAGATGCAAATGAAGCATTTTGAGGAAATTTTGGGAAATTGTAGGAAACAATTTTTGAAATTGTTTTGGAAATAAGGAATGTGTGCTTATGTAAATGAGATGGAAATAAGATGCAAAAAAGGTTGAGCAGAGAGTTTTGGGGGACGGGCTCGAGGAGGATTTGGAGAAAATTTTGAGGGAATTTAGGGCGATTTTGGGGAAAACTCTTTAAATTACTTCAGGAATTAAGAAATTAGATAGAAACTCATGCAAATGAGATGCAAATTAGATGCAAAAAAGGAAGAAAAGAGTTTGGGGCAGTTGGGTGAGGAGGATTTTGGGGAGATTTTGAAGAAATTTGGGGCGATTTTGGGAAAAACTCTATAATTGCTTCAAGAATTTTAAAATACTATAATGATTGCCATGCAAATGAGATGCAAATGAGATGCAAAAAAGTATGAGAGTTTTGGGGAGGGGTTTGAGGAGGATTCGGGGGAGATTTTGAGGGAATTTTGGGCGATTTTGGGAAAAACTCCTTAAATTGCTCCAGGAATGAGAGAAGATTATAATGACGGCCATGCAAATGACATGCAAATTAGATATAAAACAAGGTTGAAAAGAGAAATGCAGGGGAGGGGTTTGAGGAGGATTTGGAGGAGATTTTGAGGAAATTTGGGGCAATTTTGGGAAAAATTCCCTAAATTACTTCATTAATTAAAAAATTGTATAGAAACTCATGCAAATGAGATGCAAATGAGATGCAAAAAAGGTTGAACAAAGAGTTTTGCGGGAGGGGTTTGAAAAGGATTTGGGGGAGATTTTGAGGGAATTTGGGCCGATTTTGGGAAAAACTCTTAAATTGCTTCAAGAATTGTAAATATTATAATGATGGCCATGCAAATAAGATGCAAATAAGATGCAAAAAAGCATGAGAGGTTTTGGGGAGGGGTTTGAGGAGGATTTGGGGGAGATTTTGAGGAAATTTGGGCCGATTTTGGGAAAAACCTCTTAAATTGCTCCAGGAATGAGGGAAGATAATAGTGACGGCCATGCAAATGACATGCAAATTAGATGCAAAACAAGGTTGAAAAGAGAATTGCAGGGGAGGGGTTTGAGGAGGATTTGGGGGTGATTTTGAGGAAATTTGGGGCAATTTTGGGAAAAATTCCTTCAATTGCTTCAGGAATTAAGAAATTGGATAGAAATTCATGCAAACGAGATGCAAATGAGATGCAAAA
The DNA here is from genome assembly GCF_963513975.1 of Fringilla coelebs. Classification (NCBI taxonomy): domain Eukaryota; kingdom Metazoa; phylum Chordata; class Aves; order Passeriformes; family Fringillidae; genus Fringilla; species Fringilla coelebs. Next base: position 432,174 of record NC_140061.1, read on the forward strand.
AAGGTTTAACAAAGAGTTTGGGGGAAGGGGTTGGAAAAGGATTTGGGGGAGATTTTCAGGAAATTTGGGCCGATTTTGGGAAAAACTTTAAATTGCTTCAAGAATTATAAAATATTATAATGATGGCCGTGCAAATGAGATGCAAATGAGATGCAAATAAGAAAACAGAAGAACAAGAAAAGTTCTGAGAGCATTCCAGACAAATTTCGAGAAATTTTGGGGAAATTTCCAGGAAAACTCTCTCAGGGAGGGGCAAAGCTTGAAAAGAGCGGTCATACAAATGAGATGCAAATGAGGAAGGGGGCGTGGCTTACAGGGCAGCCGGGCCTGCATGTCCGGGGCCAGCAGGAGCCGCTGGGGCAGCGCAAAGGTGGCCACGGGCGGGGGAGGGGCCGGCCCCGCCCCTTTGCCCAAATTGGGTGTGGGCGTGGCCACGGGGGCGGGGCCTCCGGCGGGGGTGGGCGTGGTCAACGAAGCGGCCGGGAGAGCTGGGAGGGGAGGAAAACCACATTAAGCCACGCCCACATCATTTAAATATGCCTAATTAGGCTCCACCCACCCTTTTAAAGGCCTAGTAATTAATAAAATCCTTCTTAATTAAGCCCCGCCCCTTTCTAATTAGGCCCCGCCCCAATTAAACCCCACCCCAATTAAGCTTCAGCCATTAAGCACCCCCCAAGTTAAGCCCCACCCCTAATTAAGGTCCACCCCTAATTAATCCGCACTTAATTAATGCCTCACCCTTAATTAATCCCTACTTAATCAACCCCCACCCCTAATTAATCCTTACTTAGTTAACCCCTTCCCTAATTAAACACCATTTTAATTAAGCTTTTCTCATTAAGCTCCACCCCTAATTAACACTGATTCTTAATTATTCCCTCCAATTAAGCCCCACCCCTTATTAAACCAATCCTAATTAAGCTCTTTCTAATTAACCCTCATTTTTAATTAACTCCTTATCCTAATTAGCCCCACCCCTACTTATCCCCACAACTAATTAATTAATTAACATCACCACTAATCAATCATATCACTAATTAATATCTCCCCCTAATTAACCTCGCTCCCTAATTAAGCCTAACCCAATTAACACCTGCCACTAATTAACACCCACCCCTAATTAATGTGCGGAACCCCATTCCTATTTATGCAAATCAAATTTAATTCTACCAATTAACTTCTGCCCTAATTAACCCCAATTAACCCCACCCCTAATTAACTCCCTCTCAATTAAACCGATTCCTAATGAGTCCTCCTAATTAACCCCACCCCTAATTAGCCCCACCCCATTAAGCCCCGCCCCTCACCATGCGCGGGCCCTCCAGGGGGCGGAGCCAGCAGCGTGGGTGTGGCCCGGGGCGGAGCCAGAGCCAATCCCAGCCCCAGGTTAAGCCCCGCCCCCTGCGTCGTCACCAAGGGGGCGGGACCAGCGCTGGGGGGCGGAGCTTGGGCGTGTCCCAACGTGACGAGAGGCGGAGCCACCAGCAGGGGGGCGGGGTTTGGTGCTGAGAGGGCGGGGCTTGCGGCGACGGGGGCGGGCGCTGGCGAGGCCACGCCCCCGGGGGCGGGGCGAGGGGCGGGGAGCAGCAGCACCGCCCGAGGCTCCGCCTTCGGCACCGGCTGGAGCATCCTGGGAAAAGGGGCGGGGTCAGGACACGCCCACCGGGGACACACCCACAGGTGTGCCCATATATGGGTGGGGACACCTGGGACACGCCCACCGCAGACACGCCCACAGGTGTGGCCAGGTGTGCCCAAAATCCACCTGGAATTTACCCAGGTGTGCCCAAGCCCTGCCCAGGTGTGCCCAGGTGTGCCCAAAGCTCCTCCCAGGTGTGCCCAGGTGTGCCCAGGTGTGCTGAAACCCCCTCCTAAGTACTCCCAGCTGTGCCCAGGTGTGCCCAGGTGTGCCCAGGTACACCCAATCCCCACCCAGGTGTGCCCAGGTGTACCCAGGTGTGCCCAGGTGTGCCCAACCCCCCTCTGAACCATGCCCAGGTGTGCCCAGGTGTGCCCAGGTGTGCCCAGGTGTGCCCAGGTACCCCCAGGTGTGCCCAGCCCCCCTCCCAGGTGTGCCCAGGTGTGCCCAAACCCCCTCCCAGCCGTGCCCAGGTGCCCCCAGGTGTGCCCAGCCCCCCTCCCAGCCATGCCCAGGTGTGCCCAGGCACCCACAGGTGTGCCCAAATCCCTCCCAGCCATGCCCAGGTGTGCCCAGGCCCCCTCCCAGGTGCGCCCAGGTGTGCCCAGGTGTGCCCAAACCCCTCCCAGGTGTGCCCAATTGTGCCCAGGTGTGCCCAGGTGTGCCCAACCCCCCTCCCCGCTGTGCCCAGGTGTGCCCAGGTGCACCCAAACCCCTCCCAGGTGTGCCCAGGTGTGCCCAGGTGTGCCCAACCCCCTTCCCAGCCATGCCCAAGTATGCCCAGGTGTGCCCAACCCCCCTCCCAGCCGTGCCCAGGTACCCACAGGTGTGCCCAGCCCCCCTCCCAGGTGCACCCAGGTACCCACAGGTGTGCCCAGCCCCCCTCCCAGGCGCACCCAGGTGTGCCCAGGTGTGCCCAGGTGTGCCCAAACCCCTCCCAGCCATGCCCAGCCATGCCCAGGTGTGCCCAGTCCCCCTCCCCGCCGTGCCCAGGTGTGCCCAAACCTCTCCCCAGCTGTGCCCAGGTGTGCCCAAACTTCTCCCAGGTGCCCCTAGGTGCGCCCAAACCCCTCTTTGGTGTGCCCAGGCGTGCCCAGGTGTGCCCAACCCCCCTCTGAACCATTCCCAGGTGTGCCCAGGTGTACTGAGGTGTGCCCAGGTACCCACAGGTGTGCCCAGCCCCCCTCCCAGGTGCGCCCAGGTGTGCCCAGGTGTCCCCAACCCCACTCCCAGCCGTGCCCAGGTGTTCCCAAACCCCTCCCAGGTGTGCCCAGATGTGCCCAGGTGTGCCCAAACCCCTCCCCAGCCATGCCCAGCTGTGCCCAGGTGTGCCCAGGTGTATCCAACCCCTCTCCCGGCCGTGCCCAGGTGTGCCCAAACCCCTCCCAACCATGCCCAGGTGTGCCCAAACCCCTCCCAGCCATGCCCAGGTGTGCCCAAACCACTCCCAGGTGTGCCCAGGTGTGCCCAAACCCCTCCCCAGCACTGCCCAGGTGTGCCCAGGTATGCCCAGGTGTGCCCAAACCCCTCCCAGGTGTGCCCAGCTGTGCCCAACCCCCTTCCCAGCCGTGCCCAGCCACGCCCAGGTATGCCCAGGTGTGCCCAACCCCCCTCCCCGCCATACCCAGATGTTCCCAGCTGTGCCCAGGTGTGCCCAAACCCCTCCCAGGTGTGCCCAGGTGTGCCCAACCCCCTTCCCGCCATGCCTAAGTGTGCCCAGGTGAACCCAAACCCCTCCCAGCCGTGCCCAGGTGTGCCCAGGTGTGCCCAAGTGTGTCCAGGTGTGTCCAACCCCCCTCCCTGCCATGCCCAGCCATGCCCAGGTGTGCCCCAACCTCTCCCAGGTGTACCCAACCCCCTTCCCAGCCGTGCCCAGGTGTGCCAAGCCCCCCTCCCAGGTGTGCCCAGCCCCCCTCCCCGCCATGCCCAGGTGTGCCCAGCTGTGCCCAGGTGTGCCCAGGTGAACCCAAACCCCTCCAAGGTGTGCCCAGCCCCCCTCCCCGCCGTGCCCAGGTGTGCCCAGGTGCGCCCCTCACCTGTTGACCTTCATGCGGACGGGTTTGGGCCGCGGGGGCGGGTCGGGGGCGGCGGCCACGTCCTCCAGCAGGCGCCGCGTGACGCGGAAGCGCGGCAGGAACCAATCGGCTGCGTAGCGCGACAGGTGAGACTCCAGCGCCACCAGCTCGAACGGGGACAGGTCCACCTGCTGGGGACACACCTGGGGGTCACCTGGGTGGTACCTGAGTGACACCTGAGTGACACCTGAGACACCTGAGTGACATCTGAATGATACCTGATACACCTGTGTGACGCCTGAGTGACACCTGAGTGATACTTGACACATCTGAGTGACACCTGAGTGGCACCTGATGCACCTGAATGACACCTGAGTGACACCGGGTCACCTGTGCCCACCCCCAGGGACAGGTGAGACTCCAGCGCCACCAGCTCGAACGGGGACAGGTCCACCTGCTGGGGACACACCTGGGGGTCACCTGGGGGGCACCTGAGTGACCTCATATACACCTGAGTGACACCTGAGTGAGCTCTGATACACCTGAGTGACCTCAAATACACCTGAGTGACACCTGAGAGACATGTGACACACCTGAGTGACACCTGAGTGACACCTGAGTGAGCTCTGATACACCTGAGTGACCCCAAATACACCTGAGTGACACCTGAGTGATACCGGATGGACACCTGAGTGAGGTGTGACCCACCTGAGTGACACCTCAGTAACCTCTGGTACACCTGAGTGACACCTGAGTGACACCTAAGAAACACCTGATACACCTGAGTGACGCCTGATACACCTGAGTGACACCTGAGTGACACCTGAATGACACCTGATACACCTGGGGGTCACCTGAGTGACACCTGAGTGACACCGGAGAGACACCTGATACACCTGACTGACACCTGAGTGACACCTGAGTGACACCTGATACACCTGAGTGAGCTGTGATACACCTGACACACCTGAGTGACACCTGATACACCTCGGGGTCACCTGAGTGACACCTGAGTGACACCTGAGTGACACCTGAGTGACACCTGTGCCCACTCCCAAGACAGGTGAGACTCCAGCGCCACCAGCTCGAACGGGGACAGGTCCACCTGCTGGGGACACACCTGGGGGTCACCTGGGTGGCACCTGAGTGACCTCAGATAGACCTGAGTGACACCTGATACACCTGAGTGACACCTGAGTGACTGGAGTGGCACCTGAGAGACACCTGATACACCTGAGTGACACCTGAGTGGCACCTGACAGACACCTGATACACCTGAGTGACATCTGAGTGACACCCGAGTGACACCTGACACACCTGAGTGGCACCTGAGTGACACCTGAGTGACACCTGAGTGACACCTGAGTGAGCTGGGATACACCTGAGTGACACCTGACACACCTGAGTGACACCTGAGTGACACCTGAGTTACCTATGATACACCTGAGTGACACCTCAGTAACCTGAGACAGCTGAGTGAGCTGTGATACACCTGAGTGATGCCTGAGAAACACCTGAGTGACACCTGAAACACCTGAGTGACACCTGACACACCTGAGTGACACCTGAGTGACACCTGAGTGACACCTGACACACCTGACACCTGAGTGACACCTGACACACCTGAGTGACACCTGAGTGACAGCTGACACACCTGAGTGACACCTGAGTGACACCTGAGTGACACCTGACACACCTGAGTGACACCTGAGGGACGCTCATCTCCAAACCTCTCCAGGTGTCTCCATGCACCTGTTTGAGACCCAAATCCCCTCTGAACCCCTCCAAACCCCTCCCACCTGTGCCCAGGTGTGTCTCACCTGTATCCCAGCCATCCCCAGGTGTGTCTCACCTGTCTCAGGTGTGTCTCACCCATCCCCGGGTGTGTCTCACCTGTCTCAGGTGTGTCTCACCCATCCCCAGGTGTGTCTCACCTGTCTCAGGTGTGTCTCACCTGCCCCAGGTGTGTTTCACCTGTATCCCACCCATCCCCAGCTGTGTCTCACCTGTCTCAGGTGTGTCTCACCCATCCCCGGGTGTGTCTCACCTGTATCCCACCCATCCCCAGCTGTGTCTCACCTGTCTCAGGTGTGTCTCACCTGCCCCAGGTGTCTCACCTGTATCCCACCCATCCCCAGCTGTGTCCCACCTGTCTCAGGTGTGTCTCACCTGCCCCAGGTGTGTCTCACCTGTATCCCATCCATCGCCAGGTGTGTCTCGCCCCTCCCCAGGTGTGTCTCACCTGCCCCAGGTGTGTCTCACCTGCCCCAGGTGTCTCACCTGTATCCCACCCATCCCCAGCTGTGTCTCGCTCCTCCCCAGGTGTGTCTCACTTGTCCCAGGTGTATGTCTCACCTGGAAGGGGCGTGTCTCACCTGGAAGGGGCGTGTCCCACCTGTCCCAAGTGTGTGTGTCTCACCTGTCCCAGCTCTACCTCACCTGTCTCAGGTGTATCTCACCTGTGTCTCACTTGTCCCAGGTATGTGTGTCTCACCTGTTCCAGGTTGGTGTGTCTCACCTGGCAGGGGCGTATCCCACCTGCAAGGGGCGTGTCTCACCTGGCAGGGGCGTGTCTCACCTGTCCCAAGTGTGTGTCTCTCACCTGTCTAAGCTCTATCTCACCTGCCTCAGGTGTATCCTACCTATGTGTCACCTGTCCCAAGTGCTTGTGTCTCACCTGGCACGGGTATGTTCCACCTGTGAGGGGCGTGTCTCACCTGGCACAGGCGTGTCTCACCTGGCAGGTGCGCGTCTCACCTGTCTCAGGTGTGGCTCACCTGTGTCTCACTTGGCAGGTGCGCATCTCACCTGTCTCAAGTGTGGCTCACTTGTATCTCACCTGGCAGGGGCGTGTCCCACCTGCGAGGGGCGTGTCTCACCTGTGTCCCACCTGTTAGGGGCACGTCTAACCTGGCAGGGGTGTGGCTCACCTGTGTCCCACCTGGCAGGGGCGTGTCTCACCTGGCAGGAGTGTGGCTCCAGGGTGCGCAGCACAAGGGCGGGGGTGCCGAGGCTGAGCCCAGGTGTGTCTCACCTGCGCCAGGTGTGTCTCACCTGTATCCCACCCCTCCCCAGCTCTATCTCACCTGTCCCAGTTCTATCTCACCTATCTCAGGTGTATCTCACCTATGTCTCACCTGTCCCAGGTGCGTGTCTCACCTGCAAGGGGTGTGTCTCACGTGGCAGGAGCGTGTCTCACCTGGTAGGGATGTGTCTCACCTGTCCCACCTCTATCTCACCTGTCTAAGGTGTATCCCCCCTGTGTCTCACCTGTCAGGGGCGTGTCTCACCTGTCAGGGGCGTGTCTCACCTGGAAAGGGCATGTCCCACCTGGCAGGGGTGTGTCCCACCTGCAAGGTGCATGTCTCACCTGGAAGGGGCGTGTCTCACCTGGCAGGGGTGTGTCCCACCTCGCAGGGGCATGTCCTACCTGGCAGGGGCGTGTCCCACCTGGCAGGGGTGTGTCTCACCTGTCAGGGGCATGTCTCACCTGCCAGGAGCGTGTCTCACCTGTCACAGGCGTGTCTCACCTGCAAGAGGTGTGTCTCACCTGGCAGGGGCGTGTCCCACCTGCCAGGGGTGTGTCTCACCTGCTCCTGGTGTACCTCACCTGTGTCCCACCTGCCGGGGGCGTGTCTCACCTGGAAGGGGTGTGGCTAGCCCAGAAGTAGTGTGTCTCACCTGTGAGGGGCGTGTCCCACCTGGAGGGAGCATGCCTCACTTGGAAGGGGTGTGGCTCACCTGTGTCCCACCTGTCAGGGGCGTGTCTCACCTACAAGGAGCGTGTCTCACCTGGCAGGGGTGTGGCTCACCAATCCTCAGGTGTCTCTCACCTGTGCCTCACCTGTCCCAGGTGTGTGTCTCACCTGTGCCTCACCTGTCCCAGGTGTGTGTCTCACCTGTGCCTCACCTGTCCCAGGTGTGTGTCTCACCTGTCCTGGGTGTGGCTCACCTGTGCCTCACCCGACAGGGGTGTGTCTCACCTGTGTCCCACCTGCGAGGGGCGTGTCTCACCTGCCAGGGGCGTGTCTCACCTGGAAGGGGTGTGTCTCACCTGGCAGGGGCGTGTCTCACCTGTGTCCCACCTGTAAGGGGCGTGTCTCACCTGGAAGGGGTGTGGCTCCAGGGCGCGCAGCACCAGGGCGGGGGTGCCGAGGCAGAGGCCGGGCGTGACCAGCGGTGACGTCACGGGGCGTGGCTCGAACAGGTCGGGGTGGTTGCACACCTTGCGCAGCTGCATCAGCACGTTGATGACGCTCATGAAGTGTCCGCTGGCCAGGGTGGCCTTGGTGCTGCGGGAGGGACACCTGGGCTCACCTGGGCGCACCTGGGCACACCTGACATCACCTGAGCACACCTAGGGGACCCCTGAGATCACCTGGGGTCACCTGGGCGCACCTGAGATCACCTGAGTGCCCGCTGGCCAGGGTGGCCTTGGTGCTGCGGGAGGGACACCTGGGGTCACCTGGGGGCACCTGAGCACACCTGGGGGTCACCTGAGATCACCTGAGACCATCTGAGATCATCCAGAGTTCACCTGAGATCACCTGGGGGTCACCTGAGATCACCTGGATGCACCTGGGGTCACCTGAGCTCATCTGAGATCATCTAAGATTCACCTAGGGTCACCTGAGGGGCACCTGAGATCACCTGAGACCATCTAAGGACACCTGGGGGTCACCTCGGCACACCTGAGATCACTTGAGCTCATCTGAGATCATCTAGGGTTCACCTGAGATCACCTGAAATCATCTAGGGTTCACCTGAGCTCACCTTGGAGCACCTGGGCACACCTGAGGGGCACCTAAGATCACCTGGAGGCAGCTGAGATCACCTGGGGGGCACCTGGGGACACCTGAGATCACCTGAGATCACCTGGGGTCACCTGAGTGCCCGCTGGCCAGCGTGGCCTTGGTGCTGCGGGAGGAACACCTGGGTCACCTGGGCGCACCTGGGCACACCTGGGCACACCTGAGATCACCTCAGGGCACCTGGGTGCACCTGGGCACACCTGGGGGACACCTGAGATCACCTGGGGTCACCTGGGTCCCCGTTGGCCAGGGTGGCCTTGGTGCTGCGGGAGGGACACCTGAGTCACCTGGGGGGCACCTGGGCACACCTGAGATTACCTGGGGGGCACCTGGGGTCACCTGGGGGGCACCTGGGGGCACCTGAGATCACCTGGGGTCACCTGAGTGCCCGCTGGCCAGCGTGGCCTTGGTGCTGCAGGAGGGACACCTGAGTCACCTGGTCGCACCTGGGCACACCTGGGGGTCACCTGAGATCACCTCAAATCATCTAAGGTTCACCTGAGATCACCTTGGGGCACCTGGGCTCACCTGGAGGGCACCTGGGATCACCTGAGATCACCTGAGCTCACCTCAGATCATCTAGGGGTCACCTGACCTCACCTAGGGGCACCTGGGGGACACCTGGGATCACCTGGGGACACCTGAGTGCCCGCTGGCCAGCGTGGCCTTGGTGCTGCGGGAGGGACACCTGGGGGTCACCTGGGCGCACCTGGGCACACCTGAGATCACCTGGGGGTGCTTGAGATCACCTGGGGGTTATCTAGGGACCACCTGAGATCACCTTGGGGCACCTGAGCGCACCTGAGGGGCACCTGGGGTCACCTGAGATCACCTGAGCTCACCTCAGATCATTTAGGGGTCACCTGACCTCACCTAGGGGCACCTGGGGGACACCTGAGATCACCTGAGATCACCTGAGTGCCCGCTGGCCAGGGTGGCCTTGGTGCTGCGGGAGGGACACCTGGGGGTCACCTGGGCACACCTGGGCGCACCTGGGCACACCTCAGAGCACCTGGGCACACCTGGGCACACCTGGGGTCACCTGGGGTCACCTGAGTGCCCGCTGGCCAGGGTGGCCTTGGTGCTGCGGGAGGGACACCTGGGGTCACCTGGGGGGCACCTGGGCACACCTGAAATCACCTCAGGGCACCTGGGGGGCATCTGGGCACACCTGGGGGCACCTGGGGGGCTTCTAAAACCACCTGGGATCACCTGGGGGCACCTGAGACCACCTGGGGGCATCTGAGATCACCTGAGATCACCTCAGGGCACCTGGGGGTCACCTGGGGGCACCTGAGATCACCTGAGATCACCTGAGATCACCTGGGGGCACCTGAGATCACCTGGGGTCACCTGAGTGCCCGCTGGCCAGGGTGGCCTTGGTGCTGCGGGAGGGACACCTGGGCGCACCTGGGCACACCTGGGCACACCTGGGGTCACCTGACCTCACCTGGGAGTTATCTAGGGACCACCTGAGATCACCTTGGGGCACCTGGGCACACCTGAGGGGCACCTGGGATCACCTGAGATCACCTGAGATCACCTGAGTGCCCGCTGGCCAGGGTGGCCTTGGTGCTGCGGGAGGGACACCTGGGGTCATCTGGGGGGCACCTGGGCACACCTGAGATCACTTGAGCTCACCTGAGCTCACCTGGGCTCACCTGGGCACACCTGAGCTCACCTGAGCTCACCTGAGGGTTGAGAGAAAAAATTTTGGGGGAATTCTGGAGAAATTTGGGAAAAAATTTGGGAATTTCACGGAATTGGAGAAAAAATCTGGGGCATTTTTTGGAGTCCCAGGTGAGTCTGGGGATGCCCAGGTGTGCCCAGGTGTGCCCAGGTGTGCCACCCTCACCTGGCCTGGCCCATGACGTCATCAGAGACGCCGAAAAGACAAATTTTGGGTGGATTTGGGGTGGATTTGTGCAGAATTCTGTGGGAATTTTGGGACTTTTCGGCTCCCAGGTGTGCCCAGGTGTGCCCAGGTGTGCCCAGGTGTGCCACCCTCACCTGGCTTGGCCCGTGACATCATCAAAGACCCCAAAAAGGCAAATTTTAGCTAAATTTCACCACAATTTGATGAAATTTAGGTAAAATTACGTGGGAATTTCGGGATTTTTCGGCTCCCAGGTGTGCCCAGGTGTGCCCAGGTGTGCCCAGGTGTGCCCCCCTCACCTGGCTTGGCCCATGACGTCATCAAAGACCTTGAACAGCTGAATTTTGGGTGGATTTGGGCACAATTTCATTAAATTTCAGTAGAATTTCGTGAGAATTTCAGGAATTTTCAGCTCCCAGGTGTGCCCAGGTGTGCTCAGGTGTGCCCAGGTGTGCCCAGGTGTGCCCATCTCACCTGGCTTGGCCCATGACGTCATCAGAGACCCCAAAAAGGCAAATTTTGGGTGGGTTTTAGGTGGATTTGGGTACAATTCCATGGGAATTTCGTAGGAAATTCAGAATTTTTTGCCTCCCAGGTGTGCCCAGGTGTGCCCAGGTGTGCCCAGGTGTGCCACCCTCACCTGGCCTGGCCCATGACATCATCATAGAGGAACCTCAGAAGCCCAGACACGTAAATTTGGGCACAATTTGATGAAATTTAGGTAAAATTTCGTGGGAATTTCAGGGTTTTTTGGCTCCCAGGTGTGCCCAGGTGTGCCCAGGTGTGCCACCTCACCTGGCCTGGCCCATGAAGTCGTCGTAGAGGAACCTCTGGCGCTTGGAGAGGCGGCACCTGAGCACGTGCTCGTACTTCTTGGGCATCTGCTTCTCCACGTCCACCTTGAGCCGGCGCAGCAGGAACGGCCGCAGCACCTGGGGGGGAGGGGACACACCTGGTCAGGTGAGGCACGGGGGGGACCTGGGACACAGGTGTATCCCAGATGTATCCCAAGTGTGAACAGGTGTGCCCCAGGTGTGCCCAGGTGTGTCCCAGGTGTGCCCAGGTGTGTCCCAGGTGTGCCCAGGTGTGCCCAGGTGTGTCCCAGGTCTATCCCAGGTGTATCCCAGGTGTCCACAGGTGTGTCTCTGTGTGTCTGTGTGTCCCAGGTGTGTCCCAGGTGTGTCCCAGGTGTGCCCAGGTGTGTCCCAGGTGTGTCCCAGGTGTGCCCAGGTGTGTCCCAGGTGTGCCCAGGTGTGCCCAGGTGTGTCCCAGGTCTATCCCAGGTGTATCCCAGGTGTCCACAGGTGTGTCTCTGTGTGTCTGTGTGTCCCAGGTGTGTCCCAGGTGTGAACAAGTGGGACCAGGTGTGTCTCTGTGTGTCCCAGGTGTACCCAGGTGTGTCCCAGGTGTGCCCAGGTGCGTCTATGTGTGGCCGCAGCACCTGCGGGGGAGGGGACGCACCTGGTCAGGTGGGGCACGGGGGGGACCTGGGGGGACGCAGGTGTGCCCCAGGTGTGTCCAAGGTGTGTCTGTGTGTGCACAGGTGTGTCCCAGGTGTGCCCAGGTGTGTCCCAAGTGGGCCTGAGTGTGTCCCAGGTGTGTCCCAAGTGTGCCCCAGATGTGTCTCAGGTGTGTCTGTGCATCCCAAGTGTGCCCCAGGTGTGTCTGTGTGTGGCTCAGGTGTGCACAGGTGTGTCCCAGGTGTACCCAGGTATGCCCAGGTGTCCCAGGTGTGTCACAGGTGTGTCTGTGCGAGTTCCAGATGTGTCTCAGGTGTGTCTGTGTGTCCCAGGTGTGTCCCAGCTGTGTACAGGTGTGTCCCAGGTGTGCCCAGGTGTGTCCCAGCTGTGCACAGGTGTGCCCCAGGTGTGTCTCAGGTGTCTGTGTGTCCCAGGTGTGCACAGGTGGGTCCCAGATGTGCCCCAAGTGTGACACAGGTGTGACCCAGGTGTGTGCATCCATCCCCAGGTGTATCCCAGGTGTGGCCAGGTGTGTGTACCTGTCCCCAGGTGTGCCCAGGTGCGTTACCTTGTGCAATCTCTTGACCAGGCTCTCGTTGTACTCCTGGCTGCCCTCGATCATGCCCGTCAGGTGTAACCCCGTGTAACCCAGGTGTATATATCCATACCCAGGTGTGCCCAGGTGTGCCCAGGTGTATGTACCTGTCCCCAGGTGTGCCCAGGTGTGTTACCTTGTGCAATCTTTTCACCAAGCTCTCGTTGTACTCCTGGCTGCCCTCGATCATGCCGGTCAGGTGTGACACAGGTGTATCCCATGTGTATGTATCCATATTCAGGTGTATCCCAGGTGTGTGTACCTGTGCCCAGGTGTGTGTACCTGTGCCCAGGTGTGTGTACCTGGGCCCAGGTGCGTTACCTTGTGCAACCTCTTGACCAAACTCTCGTTGTACTCCTGGCTGCCCTCGATCATGCCCGTCAGGTGTGACCCAGTATAACCCAGATGTATATATTGATCCCCAGGTGTATCCCAGGTGTGCCCAGGTGTGCGTACCTGTCCCCAGGTGCGTTACCTTGTGCAGCCTCTTCACCAGGCTCTTGTTGTACTCCTGGCTGCCCTCGATCATGCCGGTCAGGTGTGACCCATGTTTATGTATCCATACTCAGGTGTATCCCAAGTGTGCCCAGGTGTATGTACCTGTCCCCAGGTGTCCCCAGGTGTGCCCAGGTGCGTTACCTTGTGCAATCTCTTCACCAGGCTCTCGTCGTACTCCTGGCTGCCCTCGATCATGTCCGTCAGGTGTGACACTGGTGTATGTATTGATCCCCAGGTGTATCCCAGTGTATCCCAGGTGTGCCCAGGTGTGTGTACCTGTCCACAGGTGTGCCCAGGTGTGCCCAGGTGTGTTACCTTGTGCAATCTCTTGACCAGGCTCTCGTTGTACTCCTGGCTGCCCTCGATCATGCCGGTCAGGTGTGACACAGGTGTGTGTATCCATCCCCAGGTATATCCCACTGTAACCCAGTGTATCCCATGTGTGTGTATCCATCCCCAGGTGTGTGTACCTGTCCCCAGGTGCGTTACCTTGTGCAATCTCTTGACCAGGCTCTCGTTGTACTCCTGGCTGCCCTCGATCATGCCGGTCAGGGGGTTGTGGAACCACTCGCGGAACTCGCGGTGGGACTGGAACACGCTGGGCATCAGGAAGTGCATCAGGGACCAGAGCTCCATCAGCGAGTTCTGCAGCGGCGTACCTGTCAGCAGCAGCCGCCGCTGGCTACAGGTGAGACAGGTGAGACTCAGGTGAGACAGGTGAGACAGGTACGGACAGGTACAGACACCCTCAGACAAGTACAGACAGGTACAGACTCATACAGACAAGTATGGATGTGTATGGGTAAGTACGAACAGGTGAGACAGGTGAGACACAGGTGAGACAGGTGAGACAGGTACAGACACATACAAACAGGTATGGACAAGTACAGACAAGTATGGACAGGTACAAACAGGTATAGACAGGTACGGACAGATATGGACAAGTACGGACAGGCACGGACAGATACAGACAAGTATGGATGTGTACAGACAGGTACGGACAGGTACAGACAAGTACGGACAGGTACAGACAAATATGGACAGATATGGACAGGTACAGACAGATATAGACAGGTATGGACAAGTACAGACAAGTATGGACAGGTATGGACAGGTACAGACAGGTATGGACAGGTGCATCAGGGACCAGAGCTCCATCAGCGAGTTCTGCAGCGGCGTACCTGTCAGCAGCAGCCGCCGCTGGCTGAAGGTGAGACAGGTGAGACAGGTGAGACAGGTGAGACAGGTGAGACAGGTACAGACAGGTACAGACACATACAGACAGGTATGGACAGGTGCATCAGGGACCAGAGCTCCATCAGCCAGTTCTGCAGCGGCGTACCTGTCAGCAGCAGCCGCCGCTGGCTGCAGGTGAGACAGGTGAGACTCAGGTGAGACAGGTGAGACAGGTACAGACACACACAGACAGGTACAGACAGGTACAGACAGGTATGGATATGTATGGATAAGTACGGACAGGTGAGACAAAGGTGAGACACAGGTGAGACAGGTACAGACACATACAGACAGGTATGGACAGGTATGGACAGGTGCATCAGGGACCAGAGCTCCATCAGCGAGTTCTGCAGCGGCGTACCTGTCAGCAGCAGCCGCCGCTGGCTACAGGTGAGACAGGTGAGACTCAGGTGAGACAGGTGAGACTCAGGTGAGACAGGTGAGACAGCTACAGACACATACAGACACACACATACAGCCAGGTATGGACAGGTGCATCAGGGACCAGAGCTCCATCAGCGAGTTCTGCAGCGGCGTACCTGTCAGCAGCAGCCGCCGCTGGCTGCAGGTGAGACAGGTGAGACTCAGGTGAGACAGGTGAGACAGGTACAGACACATACAGACACATACAGACAGGTACAAACAGGTATGGATGTGTACAGACAGGTATGGACAGGTACAGACAGGTATGGACAGGTACAGACAGGTATGGACAGGTGCATCAGGGACCAGAGCTCCATCAGCGAGTTCTGCAGCGGCGTACCTGTCAGCAGCAGCCGCCGCTGGCTGCAGGTGAGACAGGTGAGACTCAGGTGAGACAGGTGAGACACAGGTGAGACAGGTGAGACAGGTATGGATGTATACAGGCAGGTACAGACACGTAGAGACACACACAGACAGGTATGGATGTGTAGGGATAAGTACGGACAGGTGAGACAGGTGAGACACAGGTGAGACAGAGGTGAGACAGATACAGACACATACAGACAGGTATGGACAAGTACAAACAGGTATGGACAGGTACAGACAAGTATAGAGAAGTGTGGACAGGTACAAACAGGTACAGACAGGTATGGACAGGTACAGACAGGTATAGAGAAGTACGGACAGGTACGGACAGGTACAGACAGGTATGGACAGGTGAGACTCAGGTAAGACATATGACACAGGTACAGACAGGTATGGACAGGTACAGACAGGTGCATCAGGGACCAGAGCTCCATCAGCGAGTTCTGCAGCGGCGTACCTGTCAGCAGCAGCCGCCGCTGGCTGAAGGTGAGACAGGTGAGACTCAGGTGAGACAGGTGAAACAGGTACAGACAAGTACAGACACCCTCAGACACATACAGACAGGTACAGACTCATACAGACAGGTATAGATGTGTATGGATAAGTACGGACAGGTGAGACAGGTGAGACACAGGTGAGACACAGGTGAGACAGATACGGACAAACATGTATCGACAGGTATGGACAGGTATGGACATGTAAAACTCAGGTGAGACAGGTACAGACACATACACACAGGTATGGACAGGTACAGACAAGTATGGATGTGTACAGACAGGTATGGACAGGTATGGACAGGTGCATCAGGGACCAGAGCTCCATCAGCGAGTTCTGCAGCGGTGTACCTGTCAGCAGCAGCCGCCGCTGGCTACAGGTGAGACAGGTGAGACTCAGGTGAGACAGGTGAGACACAGGTGAGACACATACAGACACATACAGACAGGTATGGACAGATACAGACAGGTATGGACAGGTACAGACAGGTATGGACAGGTACAGACAGGTATTGACAGGTATGGACAGGTATAGACAGGTATGGATGTGTACAGACAGGTATGGACAGGTATGGACACGTATAGACAGGTATGGACAGGTATGGACAAGTACAGATAGATATGGACAGGTATAGACAGGTACAGACAGGTATGGACAGGTATGGACAGGTACAGACAGGTATGGACAGGTATGGACAGGTACAGACAGGTATGGACAAGTACTGACAGGTAAGGACAAGTACAGACAGGTATGGACAGATATGGACAGGTACGGACAGGTATGGACAAGTACAGACAGGTACAGACAGGTATGGACAGGTACGGACAGGTATGGACAAGTACAGACAGGTACAGACAGGTATGGACAGGTACAGACAGTTATGGACAGGTATGGACAGGTGCATCAGGGACCAGAGCTCCATCAGCGAGTTCTGCAGCGGCGTACCTGTCAGCAGCAGCCGCCGCTGGCTGCAGGTGAGACAGGTGAGACAGGTGAGACAGGTGAGACACAGGTGAGACAGGTACAGACACATACACACACATACAGACAGGTATGGACAGGTACAGACTCATACAGACAGGTATGTTTGTGTATGGATAAGTACGGACAGGTGAGACAGGTGAGACACAGGTGAGACAGGTACAGACACATACAGACAGGTATGGACAGGTACAGACAGATATGGATATGTACAGACAGGTACAGACAGGTATGGACAGGTACGGACAGGTATGGATGTGTACAGACAGGTATGGACAGGTATGGACAGGTACACACAGGTATGGATGTGTACAGACAGGTATGAACAGGTATGGACAGGTATGGGCAGGTACAGACAGGTACAGACAAGTACGGACAGGTACAGACAGGTATGGATGTGTACAGACAGGTATGGACAGGTACAGATAAGTATAGACAGGTACAGACAGGTATGGATGAGTACAGACAGGTATGGACAGGTACAGACAAGCAGGAACAGGTACAGACAGGTATGGACAGGTATGGACAGGTACAGACAGGTATGGACAAGTACAGACAAGTATGGACAGGTGCATCAGGGACCAGAGCTCCATCAGCGAGTTCTGCAGCGGCGTACCTGTCAGCAGCAGCCGCCGCTGGCTACAGGTGAGACAGGTGAGACTCAGGTGAGACAGGTGAGACAGGTACAGACACATACACACACACAGACAGGTATGGACAGATACAGACTCATACAGATAGGTATGGATGTGTATGGATAAGTATGGACAGGTGAGACAGGTAAGACACAGGTGAGACAGGTGAGACTCAGGGGAGACAGGTGAGGCTCAGGTGAGACACAGGTGAAGACAGGTACAGACACACACAGACCGGTACAGACAAGTATGGACAGGTGAGACAGAGACATGCAGGTGAGACACGTACGGACAAGAACAGACACATGAGACAGGTATGGACAAATAAAGCAGGTGTAGACAGGTAGATACAGGTGAGACAGGTACAGCCAGGAATGGACAGGAGAGACAGGTACAGACAGGTACAGACAAGTGAGACAGGTGACACTCAGGTGAGACAGGTGACACAGGTGAGTCTAGCACCAAACTCAGGTGTATTCCAGGTGTGCCCAGGTGCCCCCAGGTGTATCCCAGTGTACCCCAGCTGTGCCCAGCTGCGCCCAGGTGTACCTCAGGTAACACAGGTGAGCCCAGCACCTAACTCAGGTGCATCCCAGGTGTGCCCAGGTGTGCCCAGCTGCCCCCAGGTGTATCCCAGGTGTGCCCAGGTGTATCCCAGGTATGCCCAGGTGTGCCCAGGTGCCCCCAGGTGTATTCCAGATGTGCTCAGGTGTATCCCAGGTAAAACAGCTGAGCCCAGCACCTCACTCAGGTGTATATCAGATGTGCCCAGGTGCCCCCAGGTTTATCTCAGGTGTATCCCAGGTGTGCCCAGGTCTATCCCAGGTGCGCCCAGGTGTGCCCAGGTGTATCCCAGGTGTATCCCAGGTATATCTGAGGTGCCCCCAGATACCTCCAGGTGTATCCCAAGTGCCCCCAGGTGTGCCCAGTGTATCCCAAGTGCATCTCAGGTATATCCCAAGTGCCCCCAGGTGTATTCCAGGTGCGCCCAGGTGTATCCTAGATGCATCCCAGGTGCCCCCAGGTGTATCCCAGGTGTATCCCAGGTGTGCCCAGGTGTGCCCAGGTGTATCCCAGGTGTATCCCAGGTGTATCCCAGGTGTGCCCAGGTGCCCCCAGCTGCCCCCAGGTGTATCCCAGGTGTGCCCAGGTGTGCCCAGGTGTATCCCAGGTGTGCCCAGGTGTGCCCAGGTGTATCCCAGGTGTGCCCAGGTGTATCCCAGGTACCCCCAGATGTGCCCAGATGCGCCCAGGTGTGCCCAGGTGTATCTCAGGTACCACAGGTGAGCCCAGCACCTCGCTCAGGTGTATCCCAGCTACCTCAGGTGTGCCCAGGTGTATCCCAGGTGCCCCCAGGTGTATCCCAGGTGTGCCCAGGTGTATCCCAGCTAACACAGGTGAGCCCTACACCTAACTCAGGTGTGCCTAGGTGTATCCCAGGTGTATCCCAGGTGTATCCCAGGTGTGCCCAGGTGCGCCCCTCACCTGTTGAAGTTGAGCAGGGACTGCCAGCGCTGGGATTTGAAGTTTTTGATGTTCTGGGCCTCGTCCAGGATCAGGTACTTCCAGTTCTTCCGGCGGAACGCCTGGTGGTCCTGCAGCACCAGCTTGTAGGAGGTGATGCAGACGTGGAAGGCGTTGGGCTTGGTCCAGCCCTGACAGGTGAGACAGGTGAGACAGGTAAGACAAGTGAGGCTGAAATCCCCACGAAAAACTGCCCTAAAAAAGCCCAGGTGTGCCCAGGTGTGCCCAGGTGTGTAGGAGGTGATGCAGACGTGGAAGGCGCTGGGCTTGGTCCCGCCCTGACAGGTGAGACAGGTGAAAGACAGGTGAGAGACAGGTGAGACAGGTGAGGCTGAAATCCCCACGAAAAACAGCCTTAAAATGTCCCTAAAACAGCCCAGGTGTGTCCAGGTGTGCAGCACCAGCTTGTAGGAGGTGATGCAGACGTGGAAGGCGTTGGGCTTGGTCCAGCCCTGACAGGTGAGACAGCTGAGACACGTGAGACAGGTGAGAGACAGGTGAGACAGGTGAGACAAGTGAGACAAATGAGGCTGAAATCCCCACAAAAAACTGCCCTGAATCAGCCCAGGTGTGCCCAGGTGTGCCTAGGTGTGCATCAGCTTGTAGGAGGTGACGCACACGTGGAAGGCGTTGGTCTTGGTCCAGCCCTGACAGGTGAGACAGGTGAGACAGGTGAGGCTGAAATCCCCATGAAAAACTGTCTTAAACCACCCCAGGTGTGCCCAGGTGTGCCTAGGTGTGCCTAGGTGTGCATCAGCTTGTAGGAGGTGACGCACACGTGGAAGGCGTTGGGCTTGGTCCAGCCCTGACAGGTGAGACAGGTGAGAGACAGGTGAGACAGGTGAGAGACAGGTGAGACAAGTGAGAAACAGGTGAGACATGTGAGAGACAGGTGAGAGACAGATGAGAGACAGATGAGAGACAGGTGAGACACAGGTGAGAGACATATGAAACACGTGAGAAACAGGTGAGACAGGTCAGACAGGTGAGACACAGGAGAGACAGGTGAGGCTGAAATCCCCAGGAAAAACTGCCCTAAACCAGCCCAGGTGTGCCCAGGTGTGCCCAGGCGTGTAGGAGGTGATGCACACGTGGAAGGCGTTGGGCTTGGTCCACCCCTGACAGGTGAGATAGGTAAGAGACAGGTGAGACAGGTGAGGCTGAAATCCCCACAAAAATCTGCCTTAAAGTGCTCCTAAAACCAGCCCAGGTGTGCCCAGGTGTGCCCAGGTGTGCCCAGGTGTGGAGGAGGTGATGCACACGTGGAAGGCGTTGGGCTTGGTCCAGCCCTGGCAGGTGAGATAGGTGAAAGAGGTGAGAGACAGGTGAGACAAGTGAGAGACAGGTGAGAAACAGGTGAGAGACAGGTGAGAGACAGGTGAGAGACAGGTGAGAGAGATGAGAGACAGGTGAGAGACAGGTGAGAAACAGGTGAGAGAGGTGAGAGACAGGTGAGAGACAGGTGAGAGACAGGTGAGAGACAGGTGAGAAACAGGTGAGAGACAGGTGAGAGACAGGTGAGAGACAGGTGAGAGAGGTGAGAGACAGGTGAGAGACAGGTGAGAAACAGGTGAGAGACAGGTGAGAGAGGTGAGAGACAGGTGAGAGACAGGTGAGAAACAAGTGAGACACAGGTGAGAGACAGGTGAGAAACAAGTGAGACACAGGTGAGAGACAGGTGAGAAACAAGTGAGACACAGGTGAGAGATGTGAGGCTGAAATCCCCACGAAAATCTGCCTCAAAATGTCCCTAAAACAGCCCAGGTGTGCCCAGGTGTGCCCAGGTGTGTAGGAGGTGATGTAGACGTGGAAGGTGTTGGGCTTGGTCCAGCCCTGGCAGGTGAGACAGGTGAGACAGGTGAGAGACAGGTGAGACAGGTGAGAAACAGCTGAGACAAGTAAAACAGGTGAGCTCAAAAACGCCCAAAAAAGGACTTAAAATGACCCTAAAACCAGCCCAGGTGTGCCCAGGTGCCGCCAGGTGTGCCCAGGTGCGCTCACCTGTCTCTTGTGCACACAAATCCCTCCCAGGTGCCCCCAGGTGAGTGCCCAGGTGCCCCCAGGTGCCCCCAGGTGTGCCCAGGTGCACTCACCTGTCTCTTGTACACTCAATTCTCCCCCCAGGTGCCCCCAGGTGAGTGTCCAGGTGCCCCCAGCTGCCCCCAGGTGAGTGCACAGGTGCGCTCGCCTGTCTCTTGCATGCTCAAATCCTCCCCCAGGTGAGTGCCCAGGTGCCGCCAGGTGCCCCCAGGTGTGCCCAGGTGCTCTCACCTGTCTCTTGTGTGCTCAAATCCCCCCCCAGGTGCCCCCAAGTGCGCTCACCTGTCTCTTGTACACTCAAATATCCCCCTAGGTGAGTGCCCACCTGCCCCCAGGTGTGCCCAGGTACCCCCAGGTGCGCCCCGGTGCCCCCAGGTGTGCCCCCAGGTGCCCCCAGGTGTGCCCAGGTGGGCCCATGTGTGCCCCCAGGTGAGTACACAGGTGCCCCCAGGTGCGCCCAGGTGCACTCACCTGTCTCTTGTGTGCTCAAATCCCCCCCCAGGTACCCCCAAGTGCGCTCACCTGTCTCTTGTACACTCAAATGTCCCCCCAGGTGAGTGCCCACCTGCCCCCAGGTGTGCCCAGGTACCCCCAGGTGCGCCCAGGTGCCCCCAGGTGTGCCCCCAGGTGCCCCCAGGTGTGCCCAGGTGGGCCCATGTGTGCCCCCAGTGCCCTCAGGTGAGTACACAGGTGCCCCCAGGTGCGCCCAGGTGCACTCACCTGTCTCTTGTGCAGATATATCCCACCCAGATGCCCCCAGGTGTGCCCAGCTGCGTACCCAGGTGCCCCCAGGTGTGCCCAGGTGCGCTCACCTGTCTCTTGAGGCGCCGCTCCTTCTGGGCCCCGTAGTAGGTGAGGATTTTGAAGCTGGGGCACCAACGCTTGAGCTCCATCTCCCAGTTGAGCATCACCGAGGTGGGCACGATGATCAGGTGAGGGCCCCAGCTACCTGTGCACAGGTGAGGGACAGGTGAGACATCCAAAATGAGGCTCAGATGAGTCCTAGGAGCCCCCTAAAGAGACTCAGATGAGGCCCCAGTTACCTGTGCACAGGTGAGACACCCCAAATGAGACCCAGGTGAGTTCTGGGAAGCCCCAAACCTGTCCAGGTGTGACTCAGAATCCCCCAGAGGGGCTCAGGTGAAAGCCCCAGCTACCTGTGCACAGGTGAGGCACCCGAAATGAGACCCACGTGAGTCCTGTGAACCCCCAAACCTGCCCAGGTGTGACTCAGAATCCCCTGAAGGGTTTCAGGTGAGACCCCAGCTACCTGTGCACAGGTGAGGGACAAGTGAGACACCCAGAATGAGCCCTAGGTGAGGCCCCAGCTACCTGTGCACAGGTAAGGGACAAGTGAGACACCCAAAATGAGGCTCAGGTGAGTCCTGGGAACCCCCTGAAGGGGCTCAGGTGAGTCCCAAGTGAGGCCCCAGCTACCTGCGCACAGGTGAGGGACAGGTGAGACACCCAGAATGAGGCTCAGGTGAGTCCTGGGAACCCCCAAACCTGGCCAGGTGAGACTCAGAATACCCTTAAGGGGATCAGGTGAGGGCTCAGCTACCTGTGCACAGGTGAGGGACAGGAGAGACACCCGGAATGAGGCTCAGGTGAGACCCCAGCTACCTTTGTGCAGGTGAGGAACAGGTGAGACACCCAGAATGAGCCCCAGGTGAGTCCTGTGAACCCCCAAACCTGTCCAGGTGTGACTCAGAATCCCCTAAAGGGAATCAGGTGAGGCCCCAGCTACCTGTGCACAGGTGAGACACCTGGAATGAGCCCCAGGTGAGTCCTGGGAACCCCCTGAAGGAGCTCAGGTGAGTCCCAGGTAAGGGCCCACCTACCTGTGCACAGGTGAGAGGCAGGTAAGACACCCAGGAAAGGGTCCAGGTGAGTCCTGGGAACCCCCAAACCTGCCCAGGTGTGACTCAGACCCTCCTGAAGGGGCTCAGGTGAGGGTCCCAGCTACCTGTGCACAGGTGAGACACCTGAAATGAGCCCCAGGTGAGTCCTGGGAACCCCCAAACCTGCCCAGGTATGACTCAGAACCCCCCAGATGAGCTCAGGTGAGTCCCAGGTGAGGCCCCAGCTACCTGTGCGCAGGTGAGGGACAGGTGAGACACCCAGAACGAGGCTCAGGTGAGTCCTGAGAACCCCCTGAAGGGGCTCAGGTGAGTCCTGGGAACACCTTAATCTGTCCAGGTGTGACTCAGAACTCCCTGAGTGGGCTCAGGTGAGCTCTGGAAACCCCCAAACCTGTCCAGATGTGACTCAGACCCTCCTGAAGGGGCTCAGGTGCGTCTCAGGTAAGGGCCCCAGCTACCTGTGCACAGGTGAGGGACAGGTGAGACACCCAGGAAAGCGTCCAGGTGAGTCCTGGGAACCCCCAGAGGAGCTCAGGTGAGTCCTGGGAACACCCAAACCTGTCCAGGTGTGACTTAGAACCCCCTGAAAGGGCTCAGGTGAGTCCCAGGTGAGGGCCCAGCTACCTGTGCACAGGTGAGACACCCAGAATGAGGCTCAGGTGACCCCTGGGAACCTCCTGAAGGAGCTCAGGTGAGGCCCCAGCTACCTGTGCACAGGTGAGACACCTGAAATGAGCCCCAAGTGAGTCCTGGGAATCCCTTAAAGGGGCTCAGGTGAGTCCTGGGAACCCCTTAAAGGGGCTCAGGTGAGAGCCCCAGCTACCTGTGCACAGGTGAGACACCCGAAATGAGGCCCAGGTGAGCCCTGGGAACCCCCTGAAGGGGCTCAGGTGAGTCCCAGGTGAGGCCCCAGCTACCTGTGCACAGGTGAGGGACAGGTGAGACACCCAAAATGAGGCTCAGGTGAGTCCTGAGAACCCCCTGATGGGGCTCAGGTGAGTCCCAGGTGAGACCCCAGCTACCTGTGCACAGGTGGTACACCCAGAATGCGCCCCAGGTGAGTCCTGGGAACCCCCAGAGGGGTTCAGGTGAGGCCCCAGCTACCTGTGCACAGGTGAGACACCCGAAATGAGCCCCAGGTGAGTCCTGGGAATCCCTTAAAGGGGCTCAGGTGAGTCCTGGGAACCTCCTGAAGGAGCTCAGGTGAGGCCCCAGCTACCTGTGCACAGGTGAGGGACAGGTGAGACGCCCGGAATGAGACCCAGGTGAGTCCTGGGAACCCCCAAACCTAACCAGGTGTGACTCAGATCCTCCTGAAAAGGCTCAAGTGAGTCCCAGGTAAGGGCCCAGCTACCTGTGCACAGGTGAGGGACAGGTGAGACACCTGGAATGAGGCCCAGGTGAGTCCTGAGAACCCCCTGATGGGGCTCAGGTGAGTCCCAGGTGAGACCCCAGCTACCTGTGCACAGGTGGTACACCCAGAATGCGCCCCAGGTGAGTCCTGGGCACCTCCTGAAGAGGCTCAGGTGAGAGCCCCAACTACCTGTGCACAGGTGAGACACCTGAAATGAGCCCCAGGTGAGTCTTGGGAACCCCTTCAAAGGGCTCAGGTGAGTCCTGGGAACCCCCAAACCTGGCCAGGTGTGACTCAGAACGCCCTAAAGGGCATCAGGTGAGGCCCCAGCTACCTGTGCACAGGTGAGGGACAGGTGAGACAAGCGAAACGACACCCAGGTGAGCCCTGGGAACCCCAAAAAGAACCCAGGTGAGTCCGGAGAATCTCCTGAAGGGGCTCAGGTGAGGCCCCAGCTACCTGTGGCCAGGTGTGCTCAGGTGTATCCCAGGTGTCTGTAAAGACTCCCAGGTGTGCCCAGGTGTATCCCAGGTGTGCCCAGGTGTATCTCAGATGTATGCCAGGTGTATCCCAGGTGTGCCCAGGTGTATCCCAGGTGTGCCCAGGTGTATCCCAGGTGTGCCCAGGTGTATCTCAGATGTATGCCAGGTGTATCCCAGGTGTGCCCAGGTGTATCCCAGGTGTGCCCAGGTGTATCCCAGGTGTCTGAAATTACTCCCAGGTGTATCCCAGGTGTGCCCAGGTGTATCCCAGGTACGCCCAGGTGTATCTCACATGTATCCCAGGTGTCTGAAATGACTCCCAGGTGTATCCCAGGTGTGCCCAGGTGCGTTACCTTTCTTGCAGGCCAGGTGAGCCAGCAGTGAGATCGTCTGGTTTTGCCCAGCCCCATCCCAGGTGTGCCCAGGTGTGTGCAGTGTATCTCAGGTGTCTGTAATGACTCCCAGGTGTATCTCAGGTGTGCCCAGGTGCGTTACCTTTCTCGCAGGCCAGGTGAGCCAGCAGGGAGATGGTCTGGATGGTTTTTCCCAGCCCCATCCCAGGTATGTGCAGTCACCCCCAGGTGTCTGTAATGACTCTCAGGTGTGCCCAGGTGCGTTACCTTTCTCGCAGCCCAGGTGAGCCAGCAGCGAGATCGTCTGGATGGTTTTTCCCAGCCCCATCTCAGGTGTCTGTAATGACTCCCAGCTGTGCCCAGCTGTGCCCAGGTGTATCCCAGCCCTACCCAGGTGGGCCCAGGTGTGCCCAGGTGCGTTACCTTTCTCGCAGGCCAGGTGAGCCAGCAGTGAGATCGTCTGGATGGTCTTTCCCAGCCCCATCCCAGGTGTACCCAGGTGTATCCCAGATAGGCCTAGCTGTATCTCAGGTGTGCCTAGCTGTATCTCAGGTGTGCCCAGGTGCGTTACCTTTCTCGCAGGCCAGGTGAGCCAGCAGTGAGATCGTCTGGATGGTCTTTCCCAGCCCCATCCCAGGTGTACCCAGGTGTATCCCAGATAGGCCTAGCTGTATCTCAGGTGTGCCCAGGTGTATCTCAGGTGTGCCCAGGTGCGTTACCTTTCTCGCAGGCCAGGTGAGCCAGCAGCGATATCGTCTGGATGGTCTTGCCCAGCCCCATCTCGTCGGCCAGGATCCCGTTCAGTTTCTTCTCGTACATCGTCACCAGCCAGTCCAGCCCGATGTGCTGGTACTCACGGAGCGTGCCCCGCAGCAGGTGAGGGATCGGCGTCTTCACCTGTGCAGGTGAGACAGGTGAGTCACTCACAGGTACCCCCAGGTGAGGCACAGGTAACCCTGAAACCCCAGCCCAGCCCCATGTGCTAGTACTCGCGGAGCGTGCCCCGCAGCAGGTGAGGGATCGGCGTCTTCACCTGTGCAGGTGAGACAGGTGAGTGACAGGTGAGGCACAGGTGAGTCACAAGTACCCACAGGTCAGACACAAGTAACAGGTGAGTCACAAGTACCCCAGGTGAGTCACAAGTGAGGCACAGGTGAGACAGGTGAGTCACAGGTATCCTCAAGTGAGTCATAGGTGAGTCACAGGTATCCTCAGGTAAGCCACAGGTGAGTCACAGATACCCTCAGGTAAGTCACAGATGAGTCAGTCACAGGTGAGTCACAGGTGAGTCACTCACAGGTACCCCAGGTGAGTCACAGGTACCCCAGGTGAGTCACAGCTGAGTCACAGGTACCCCAGGTGAGTCACATGGACCCTCAGGTGAGTCACAGGTGAGTCACAGGTACCCCAGGTGAATCACAGGTACCCTAGGTGAATCACACGTCAGTCACAGGTACCTCAGGTGAGTCACAGGTGAGTCAGTCACAGATACCCCCAGGTGAGCCACAGGTAACCCTGAAACCCCAGCCCAGCCCGATGCGCTGGTACTCGCGCAGCGTGCCCCGCAGCAGGTGAGGGATCGGCGTCTTCACCTGCGCAGGTGAGACAGGTGAGGCACAGGTGAGTCATGGGTACGCTCATGTGAGTCACAGGTACCCCAGGTGAGTCGCAGGTGAGTCACAGGTGAATGACAGACTCCCTTCAGGTGAGTCACAGGTACCCCAGGTGAGTCACAGGTGAGTCACAGGTGAGCCACAGGTACCCCCAGGTGAGTCACAGGTACCCCAGGGGAGTCACAAGTGAGTCACAGGTGAGTCACAGGTACCCCCAGGTGAGTCACAGGTACCCCAGGGGAGTCACAAGTGAGTCACAGGTGAGTCACAGGTACCCCAGGTGAGTCACATGTGAATCACAGGTGAGTCACAGGTGAGTCACTCACAGGTATCCCAGGTGAGTCACAGGTGAGTCACTCACAGGTACCCCCAGGTGAGTCACAGGTAACCCTGAAACCCCAGCCCAGCCCGATGTGCTGGTACTCGCGGAGCGTGCCCCGCAGCAGGTGAGGGATCGGTGTCTGCACCTGTGCAGGTGAGTCACAGGTGAGTCACAGATGAGTCACAGGTGAGTCACAGGTTAGTGACGTGTATCCCAGGTGAGTCACAGGTATCCCAAGTAAATCACAAGTACCTCAGGTGAGCCACAGATACATCACAGGTACCCCACGTGAGTCACAGGTGAGTCACAGGTATCCCAGGTGAGTCACAGGTGAGTCACAGGTACCCCAGGTGAGTCACAGGTGAGTCACAGGTACCCTCATGTGAGTCTCAGGTACCCGAGGTGAGTCACAGGTGAGTCACAGGTGAGTCACAGATGAGTCAGAGGTGAGTCACAGGTGAGTCACAGGTACTCCACGTGAGTCCCAGGTGAGTCACAGGTGAACCCAGGTGAGTCACAGTTACTCTCAGGTGAGTCACAGGTGAGTCGCAGGTATCCCAGGTGAGTCACAGGTACCCCAGGTCAGTCACAGGTAAGTCACAGCCTCAGGTGAGTCACAGGTGACTCACAGGTGTCCACAGGTGAGTCACAGGTACCCCAGGTGAGTCACAGGTAACCCTGAAACCCCAGCCCAGCCCGATGTGCTGGTACTCGCGGAGCGTGCCCCGCAGCAGGTGAGGGATCGGCGTCTGCACCTGCACAGGTGAGTCAGGTGAGTCACAAGCGAGTCATGGGTACGCTCACGTGAGTCACAAGTATCCCAGGTGAGTCAAAGGTGAGTCACAGGTACCCTCAGGTGAGTCACAGGTGAGTCACAGCTACCCCAGGTGATTCACAGGTGAAACACAGGTACCCCAGGTGAGTCACAGGTGACTCACAGCTGAATCACAGGTGAGTCACATGTACCCCAGGCGAGTCACAGGTGAGTCACAGGTACCCCAAGTGAGCCACAAGTGAGTCCCAGGTACTCCAGGTGAGTCACAGGTGAGTCATAGGTGAATGACAGAGCCGCTTCAGGTGAGTGACAGGTACCCCAGGTGAGGCACAGGTGAGTCACAGGTGAGTCACAGGTACCTCAGGTGAGTCACGAGTGAGTCACAGGTGAGTCACAGGTGAGTCACAGATGAGTCACAGAACCCCTTCAGGTAAGTTACAGATACCCTCATGTGAATCATAGGTGAGTCACAGGTGAACGACAAAACCCCTTCAGGTGAGTCACAGGTACCCCAGGTGAGTCACAGGTGAACGACAAAACCCCTTCAGGTGAGTCACAGGTACCCCAGGTGAGGCACAGGTGAGTCAGTCCCGGGTACCCCCAGATCAGTCACAGTTACCTCCAGGTGAGTCACAGGTGAATCACAGGTGAGTCCCAGGTACCCTCAGGTCAGTCGCAGGTGAGTCACAGGTACCCCAAGTGAGGCACAGCTGTGTCCAGGTGTTCCCAGGTGTATCCCAGCGGTGCCCAGGTGTGTTTTACCTGCCCAGGTGTGCCCAGGTGCGCTCACCTGCATGGTGGCCAGCGTGTACCCCTTGGGCTGCAGGCTCTGTGTGCCCAGGTGTGCCCAGGTGTATCCCAGGTGTGCCCAGGTGTATCCCAGGTGTGCCCAGGTGTATCTCAGGTGTATCCCAGGTGTGTTTTACCTGCCCAGGTGTGCCCAGGTGTACCCAGGTGTATCCCAGGTGTGCCCAGGTGCGCTCACCTGCGTGGTGGCCAGCGTGTACCCCTTGGGCTGCAGGCTCTGAGTGCCCAGGTGTATCCCAGGTGTGCCCAGGTGTATCCCAGGTGCATCCCAGGTGTATCCCAGATGTGTTTTACCTGCCCAGGTGTGCTCACCTGCGTGGTGGCCAGCATGTACCCCTTGGGCTGCAGGCTCTGAGTGCCCAGGTGTGCCCAGGTGTATTTCAGGTGTATCCCAGGTGTATCCCAGGTGTGCCAAGGTGTATCCCAGGTGTACCCAGGTGTATCCCAGGTGTATCCCAGGCGTGCCCAGGTGTGCCCAGGTGCGCTCACCTGCGTGGTGGCCAGCGTGTACCCCTTGGGCTGCAGGCTCTCCGCCGCCGCCGCGATGTCGCTGATCTCCTTCTTGGGGGCGGAGCCGGCGGCCGCGGCCGGGGCGGGGCTCACCTGGGCAGGTGCGGCCGGGGCGGCGCCCCCGGGGCCGGGCTCACCTGGAGCCCCTCCCCCGCCCTCCTGCCCCTCCCCCTCCTCCTCCTCGTCCTCGTCGTCGGCCTCGTCGTCGTCGTCGTCGTCATCGTCGTCGTCGTCATCGTCGTCGTCGTCGTCGTCGCTGTCGCCGCCAGGTGAGTCTGGGAAAGGACGGGGAGGGGACAGGTGAGGTCGGGGCGGGGCCTGGGTAGGTGTGGGGTGGAGCTGAGTGGGGTTTGAGCGCACCTGGGCAGGTGTGGGATACCTGGGAGGGGTTAGAGCACACCTGGGCAGGTACAGACACACCTGAGCTGTCACACACACACACCTGGGCAGGTACAGACTCACCTGCACAGGTAGAGACTCACCTGAGCTGTTACACCTGCACAAGTACAGACACACCTGGACAGTCACATCAGGACAGTCACACCTGCGCAGTCACATGCACACACCTGGGCAGGTACACACACACCTGGGCAGTCACACCTGGGTAGTCACACCTGGGCAGGTACAGACTCACCTGAGCAGTCACACACACACCTGTACAGCTACAAACTCACCTGAGCTGTCACACCTGGGCAGGTACAGACTCACCTGAGCTGTCACACACACACACCTGGACAGGTGTTACACACCTGGGCAAGTAGAGACTCACCTGGACAGGTACCAGACTCACCTGCACAGGTACAGGCTCACCTGGGCAGTCACACACACACCTGCACAGGTACAGACTCACCTGAGCAGGTACAGACTCACCTGAGCAAGCACACACACACTTGGACAGGTGTCACAGACTCACCTGCAAAGTACAGACTCACCTGAGCTGTCACACAGACTCATCTGGGGAGGTCAGAGCACACCTGGGCAGATACACACACCCCTGGACAAGTGTCACAGACTCACCTGCACAGGTACAGACTCACCTGGGCAATCACACACACACCTGGATAGGTATCAGAGCACACCTGCACAGGTACAGACACACCTGAGCTGTCACACACACACCTGGACAGGTACAGACACACCTGAGCTGTTACACACACACCAGTACAGGTATCACACTCACCTGCACAGGTACAGACGCACCTGAGCAGTCACACACACACGTGCACAGGTATCAGACTCACCTGCACAGGTACAGACTCACCTGAACAAACACACAGACTCACCTGTACAGGTGTCACAGACTCACCTGGGTAGGTACAGACTCACCTGTACAGGTATCAGACTCATCTGGGCAAGTACAGACTCACCTGCACAGGTACAGACTCACCTGAGCAGTCACACAGACACCTGCACAGGTATCACAGACTCATCTATACAGGTGTCACAGACTCACCTGGTCAGGTACAGACTCACCTGCACAGATACATACTCACCTGAGCAGTCACACACACACCTGCACAGGTATCACAGACTCACCTGCACAGATACAGACTCACCTGGGCAGGTACAGACTCACCTGAGCAGTCACACACACACACCTGCATAGGTATCACTCACGTGTACAGGTGTCACAGACTCACCTGCACAGGTATCAGACTCACCTGCACAGGTATCAGACTCACTTGAGCAGTCACACAGACTCACCTGCCCAGGTGTCACAGACTTACCTGGGCAGGTACAGGCTCACCTGGGCAGGTGTCACAGACTCACCTGCACAGGTACAGACTCACCTGGGCAGTCATACCAGAACAGTCACACCTGAGCAGTCACACACACACCTGGACACGTGTCACAGACTCACCTGTACAGGTACAGACTCACCTGAGCAGTCACACACACACCTGAACAGGTGTCACAGACTCACCTGCCCAGGTGTCACAGACTCACCTGTACAGGTGTCACAGACTCACCTGTGCAGGTGTCACAGACTCACCTGTGCAGGTGTCACAGACTCACCTGTGCAGGTGTCACAGACTCACCTGTGCAGGTGTCACAGACTCACCTGGGCAGGTACAGACTCACCTGGGCACGTGTCACAGACTCACCTGCCCAGGTGTCACAGACTCACCTGGACAGGTGTCAGACACACCTGGACAAGTGTCACAGACTCACCTGGACAGGTAAGGACTCACCTGAGCGGGTGCTGCTGGCGCCGGGGGCGGAGTCGCAGTCGGAGTCGGTGAAGGCGCCGCGGTAGCGCTGGAGCAGCTCCTCCATGGGCAGCGCACCTGGAACGCACCTGGGTCACCTGGGGGGGCTGGGGACACCTGGGGGCACCTGGGACACACCTGGGGGCACCTGGGACACACCTGGAACACACCTGGGTCACCTGGGGGCACCTGGGACACACCTGGGGGGAGCTGGGACACACCTGGGGGCACCTGGGACACACCTGGGACACACCTGGGGACACCTGGGGGGAGCTGGGGAAGCCTGGGGGGGCTGGGACACACCTGGGGACACCTGGGGACACCTGGGACACACCTGGGACACACCTGGGGGCACCTGGGGACAGCTGGGGACACCTGGGGGGCACCTGGGGGGCACCTGGGAGGGCCTGAAACACACCTGGGACACACCCAGGACACACCTGGGTTACCCGGGGGCACCTGGGGTTACCTGGGGGGCACCTGGGGACACACCTGGGGGGGCTGGGACACACCTGGGGTCACCTGGGGTTACCTGGGGGAGCTGAGAACAGCTGGGGGGGCTGGGACACACCTGGGACACACCTGGGGACACCTGGGGGCACCTGGGACACACCTGGGACACACCTGGGACACACCTAGGGGCACCTGTGGGGCACCTGGGACACACTTGGGGGGCACCTGGGGACACCTGGGGACACCTGGGGTTACCTGGGGGGCACCTGGGGACAGCTGGGACACACCTGGGACACACCTGGGACACACCTGGGGGGGCTGGACACACCTGGGTCACCTGGGGGGTGCCTGGGGACACACCTGGGTCACACCTGGGACACACCTGGAGCACCTGGGGACACCTGGGGACAGCTGGGACACACCTGGGGGGGCCTGAAACACACCTGGGACACACCTGGGTGGCACCTGGGACACACCTGGGGTTACCTGGGGGGCACCTGGGACACACCTGGGACACACCTGGGTTACCTGGGGGGCACGTGGGGGACACCTGGGACACACCTGGGGCACACCTGGGACACACCTGGGGGGGGCTGGGACACACCTGGGACACACCTGGGGGGGCTGGGACACACCTGGGACACACCTGGGGGGGCTGGGACACACCTGAAACACACCTGGGTTACCTGGGGGACACCTGGGGACACCTGAGGGGAGCTGGGGACAGCTGGGACACATCTGGGACACACCTGGGACACACCTGGGACACACCTGGGACACACCTGGGACAGCTAGGACAGCTGGGACACACCTGGGGGCACCTGGGGGACACCTGGGACACACTTGGGGACACCTGGGAGGGCCTGAAACACACCTGGGACACACCTGGGACACACCTGGGGACACATCTGGGTCACCTGGGGGGAGCTGGGGAAGCCTGGGGGGCTGGGACACACCTGGGGACACCTGGGGACACCTGGGACACACCTGGGGACAGCTGGGGACACCTGGGACACACCTGGGGACAGCTGGGGACACCTGGGACACACCTGGGGACAGCTGGGGACACCTGGGACACACCTGGGGACAGCTGGGGACACCTGGGACACACCTGGGGACAGCTGGGGGGGCTGAGGACAGCTGGGACACACCTGGGATACACCTGGGATACACCTGGGACACACCTGGGGACACCTGGGACACACCTGGGGGCACCTGGAGGGAGCTGGGGACACTCCTGGGCCACACCTGGGCCACACCTGGGTCACCTGGGGGGAACCTGGGGACACCTGGAACACACCTGGGGTACCTGGGACCACCCTTAAACACACCTGGGTATTTTTAAGGGTTTTTTTTTCTATTTTTGGGCCTTTTTTTGTATTTTGGATTCATTTTGGGGTGAATTTGTGGGATTTTGGGTCACTCACCCTCCCTGGCCAGGTCATCCAGCTCCTGCTGGAGATTTTGGGGTGATTTTGGATGATTTTAGTGCAACGTTGGGTATTTTTATGGCATTTTTTGGTATTTTTAGCCATTTTTTTGTTATCTTGAGTGATTTTGGGGTGAATTTGGGGGATTTTGGGTCACTCACCCTCCCTGGCCAGGTCGTCCAGCTCCTGCTGAGGATTTTTGGGAAGATTTTGGGTGATTTTGGGGTAATTTTGGGTGATTTAAGTGCAATTTCAGGTATTTTTATGGGGTTTTTTATATTTTTGGTTGTTTTTCTGCACTTTGGGGTAAATTTGTGGGATTTTGGGTCACTCACCCTCCCTGGCCAGCTCGTCCAGCTCCTCCTGGAGATTCTGGGGTGATTTTGGATGATTTTGAGGTAATTTTGGGAGATTTTGGTGCAATTTTGAGGTAATTTTGGGTGATTTTGGTGCAATTTTGGGTATTTTTATGGGGTGTTTTTTGTATTTTGGGGGATTTTTTAGTATTTAGAATTAATTTTGGGGTGAATTTGTGGGGTTTTGGGTCACTCACCCTCCCTGGCCAGGTCATCCAGCTCCTGCTGGGGATTTTGGGGTCATTTTGGATGATTTTGGGTGATTTTAGAACAATTTTGGGCATTTTTATGAGTTTTTTGGGTATTTTGGGTATTTTTTTGCATTTTGGGTGATTTTGGGGTGAATTTGGGGGATTTTGGGTCACTCACCCTCCCTGGCCAGGTCATCCACCTCCTGCTGGGGATTTTGGGGAGATTTTGGGTCATTTAGGGTAATTTCAGTGCAATTTTGGGTGGTTTTAGTGCAATTTTGTATATTTTGATGGGTTTTTTTTATATTTTTGGTCGTTTTTCTGTATTTTGGTGTGAATTTGGGGGATTTTGGGTCACTCACCCTCCCTGGCCAGGTCATCCAACTCCTGCTAGGGATTTTTGGGGTCATTTTGGATGATTTTGGGGTAATTTTGGGATAATTTTGGGGTGGTTTTAGTGCAATTTTGGGTATTTTTATGGGTTTTTTATATTTTTGTGCTTTTTTATCTATTTTGGGGTGAATTTGGGGGATTTTGGGTCACTCACCCTCCCTGGCCAGGTCATCCAGCTCCTGCTGGTGATTTTGGGGTCATTTTGGATGACTCTGAGATAATTTTGGGTGATTTTGGTGCAATTTTGGGTGGTTTTCAATGTTTTTATGGGGCTTTTTACATTTATGGTCATTTTTTTAATATTTAGAATTAATTTTGGGGTGAATTTTTGGGATTTTGGGTCACTCACCCTCCCTGGCCAGGTCCTCCAGGTCCTGCTGGGGGTTTTTGGGAGATTTTGGACGATTTTGGGGTAATTTTAGTGCAATTTTGGGTATTTTTATGGAGTTTTTTGTATTTTTGGATGGTTTTCTCTATTTTGGGGTGAATTTGTGGGATTTTGGGTCACTCACCCTCCCTGGCCAGGTCATCCAGCTAATGCTGGAGATTTTGGGGTCATTTTGGGTCATTTTGGGTGATTTTAGTGCAATTTTGGGTATTTTTATTGGGTTTTTTCGGTATTTTTAGCCATTTTTCTGTATCTGGAGTGATTTTGGGGTGAATTTGTGGGATTTTGGGTCACTCACCCTCCCTGGCCAGGTCATCCAGCTCCTGCTGGTGATTTTTGGGTCATTTTGGATGACTTTGAGGTGATTTTGGGTGATTTTGGTGCAATTTTGGGTGGTTTTGAATATTTTGATGGGGTTTTTTTATATTTATGGTCATTTTTTTGTATTTAGGATCAATTTTGGGGTGAATTTGGGGGATTTTGGGTCACTCACCCTCCCTGGCCAGGTCATCCAACTCCTGCTGGGGATTTTGGGTCATTTTGGGTGATTTTGATGCAAACTTGGGTGGTTTTCAATATTTTTATGGTGTTTTTTTATATTTACGGTCATTTTTTTAGTATTTAGAATTAATTTTGGGGTGAACTTGTGGGATTTTGGGTCACTCACGCTCCCTGGCCAGCTCGTCCAGCTCCTGCTGGGGATTTTCTGCTGGGGATTTTGGGGTAATTTTGGGTGATTTTAGTGCATTTTTGGGTGACTTTGGCGCAATTTTGGGTATTTTTATGAAATTTTTCGGTATTTTGGAGGATTTTTTTGCATTTTGGGTGATTTTGGGGTGAATTTGTGGGATTTTGGGTCACTCCCCCTCCCTGGCCAGGTCACCCCGCTCCTGCTGAGAATTTTGGGGTCATTTTGGATGATTTGGGGGTAATTTTGGGATAATTTTGGATGATTTTGGTACAATTTTGGATATTTTTATGGGGTGTTTTTTTATATTTTTGGTCGTTTTTCTCTATTTTGAGATGAATTTGGGGGATTTTGGGTCACTCACCCTCCCTGGCCAGATCATCCAGCTCCTGCTGGGGATTTTGGGGTCATTTCGGGTCATTTTGGGTGATTTCAGTGCAATTTTGGGTATTTTTATGAGTTTTTTGGTATTTTTAGCCATTTTTCTCTATCTTGAGTGATTTTGGGGTGAATTTGGGGGATTTTGGGTCACTCACCCTCCCTGGCCAGGTTGACCAGCTCCTGCTGGGGATTTTGAGGAGTTTTTGGGTGATTTTGGGGTAATTTTGGATGATTTTGGTACAATTTTGGGTATTTTTATGGAGTTTTTTATATTTTTGATTGTTTCTCACTATTTTGGGGTGAATTTGGGGGATTTTGGGTCACTCACCCTCCCTGGCCAGGTCGTCCAGCTCCTGCTGGTGATCGACGTCGCCCTCCAGGCGCTCCTGGGCCGCGATCGTGTCCTCCTCATCCTCACCTGGGCACGGGGACAGCGGCGTCAGCAAACGGGGAGGAACGGGCCAAAAACGGCCAAAAACGGTAAAAAATGGCCAAAAACGGCAAAAATGGCCAAAAAATGGCATCAAAATGGCCAAAAATGGCCAAAAATGGGTGAAAATGGCACCAAAATGACCAAAAATGGCCAAAAACGGCCAAAATGGCCAAAAAATGGCAAAAAATGGCACCAAAAAGAACCAAATGTGGCCCAAAATGGCTAAAAATGGCCAAAAATAGCAAAAAAATGGCCCAAAATGGCAAAAAATGGCCCAAAATGGCAAAAAACGGCACCAAAGTGGTAAAAAATGGAAAAAAAAAGGTCCAAAAATGGCAAAAAAAGGCAAAAAAATGGCAAAAAGTGGCAAAAAAAGGCCAAAAATGGCCCAAGATGGCAAAAAATGGCCAAAAAAAGGCAAAAACAAGGCCAAAAATGGCCCCAAAATGGCAAAAAACAGACAAAAATGACTAAAAAATGGGCAAAAATGGCACCAAAATGGCCAAAAATGGCCCAAAAATTGGCAAAAAATGGCCACAAATGGCCCAAAATGGCAAAAAATGGGCCAAAAATGGTAAAAAACGGGAAAATGGCCAAAAACGGCAAAAAATGGTCAAAAATAGCAAAAAAATTGCCAAAATGGCAAAAATGGCATCAAAATGGCCAAAAATGGCAAAAAATGGGCCAAAAATGGTTAAAAATGGCAAAAAATGGCCAAAAAATGGCTAAAAATGGCAAAAGATGGGCCAAAATGGCCAAAAATGGCCAAAAATGGTAAAAAAGGGCCAAAAATCGCTAAAAATGGCCAAAAATGGCCAAAAATGCCTAAAAACGGCACCAAACAGGACCAAAAATGGCCCAAAATGGCCAAAAATGGCCAAAAATGGCAAGAAACGGCCAAAAATGGCCAAAAGCAGCCAAAAATGGCAAAAAAGAGCAAAAAACTCCCCCAAAAATGGGCAAAAATGGCAAAAAATGGCAAAAATCGGCCAGAATTAGCCAAAAACGGTTTTGAAATGGCCAAAAATGACCCCAAGATGGCCAAAAATGGCAAAAAATGGGCAAAAACAGCAAAAAATGGGCAAAAATAGCATCAAAATGGCAAAAAAAGGGCAAAAACGGCAAAAAATGGTCAAGAAATGGGAAAAAATGGCCCCAAAATGGCCCAAAATGGCACCAAGGTGTCACAAAATGGCCCAAAATGACACCAAGGTGTCACAAAATGGCCCAAAATAGCTCCAAAATGACAAAAAATGGAACCAAAATAGCACCAAAATGGCACCAAAATGGCAAAAAATGAAACAAAACAGACCAAAATGGCCCAAAATGGCAAAAAATGACAAAAAATGGTCCCAAAATGGCCCCAAAATAGCAAAAAATGGCCCCAAAATGGCCAAAAATGGAACCAAATTGGCCCAAAATAGCCGAAAATGGCTCAAAATGGCCCAAAATGGTAAAAAACAAAAAAAAAATCAAAAAAAATAACAAAAAATGGCACCAAAATGGCCCAAAATGGCACCAAAATAGCACCAAGATGTCATAAAATGGCCAAAAATGGCGCCAAAATGACCCAAAATGGCAAAAAATCAAACAAAAATGGCCGAAAATGGCAAAAAATGGAAAAAAAAAAGGCAAAAAATGGAACAAAAATGGCCCCAAAATGGCCCCAAATGGCCCCAGGTGCGTCCCCTCCCCTCCTCCACCCTCACCTGTCCCCTCCCCCACCCTCCCCTGTGCCCCTCCCCCACCCCCCGTGCCCCTCCCCCCCCTGACCTTCCTCCTCCTCAGCCTCGAACTCCTCGTCCTCCTCGCGGGGCCCCCAGGGCGGGGGAGGATCCCGGTCCCGCCTCAGCACCTGGGGGGAGGGGCACAGGGTGGGGGAGGGGCTCAGGTGAGAATGGGGGAGGGGCACAGGGTGGGGGAGGGGCTCAGGTGAGAATGGGGGAGGGGCACAGGGTGGGGGAGGGGCTCAAGTGAAAGGAGGAAGGGCACAGGTGAGGGTGGGGGAGGTGCTCAAGTGAGGGAGGGGGAGGGGCACAGGGTGGGGGAGGGGCTCGGGTGAGAATGGGGGAGGGGCACAGGGTGGGGGAGGGGCCAGTGAGGGTGGGGGAGGGGCTCAGGTGAGAGGGAGAGGGGCACAGGGTGGGGGAGGGGCTCAGGTGAGAGGGGGACACAGGGTGGGGGAGGGGCACAGGTGAGGCTGGAGGAGGGGCACAGGGTGGGGGAGGGGCACAGGTGAGAATGGGGGAGGGGCACAGGGTGGGGGAGGGGCTCAGGTGAGAGGGGGAGGGGCACAGGGTGGGGGAGGGGCTCAGGTGAGAGGGGGAGGGGCACAGGGTGGGGGAGGGGCACAGGTGAGGGTGGGGGAAGGGGCACAGATGAAGGCTCAGGTGAGGGTGGGGGAGGGGCACAAGGCAGGGGAGGATCCCGGTCCCGCCTCAGCACCTGGGGGGAGGGGCACAGGGTGGGGGAGGGGCCAGTGAGGGGGAGGGGCAAAGGGGGGGTGGGGGAGGGGCACAGGTGAGGGTGGGGGAGGGGCACAGGTCGGGATGGGGGAGGGGCTCAGGTGGGGATGGGGGAGGGGCTCAGGTGAGAGAAGGAGGAGCCAGGTGAGGGTGGGGGAGGGGCACAGGTGAGGGTGGGGGAGGGGCACAGGTGAAGGCTCAGGTGAGGGTGGGGGAGGGGCACAAGGCAGGGGAGGGTCCCGGTCCCGCCTCAGCACCTGGGGGGAGGGGCCAGTGAGGGTGGGGGAGGGGCCAGTGAGGGTGGGGGAGGGCACAGGTGAGGGTGGGGGAGGGGCGTTACCTGCGGGGGGGAAGGGCACAGGTGGGGGAGGGGCGTTACCTGTGGGGGGACGGGCTCAGGTGATGGTGGGGGAGGGGTGTTACCTGCGGGGGGAGGGGCTCAGGTGGGGGAGGGGCGTTACCTGCAAGGGGAGGGGCACAGGTGGGGGAGGGGCGTTACCTGCAGGGGGAGGGGCTCAGGGTGGGGGAGGGGCAGAGAGTGGGGGAGGGGCGTTACCTGCGGGGGGAGGGGCGTTACCTGCGGGGGGAGGGGCTCAGGTGAGGGTGGGGGAGGGGCATTGCCTGCGGGGGGAGGGGCAGAGAGTGGGGGAGGGGCGTTACCTGCAGGGGGAGGGGCTCAGGGTGGGGGAGGGGCGTTACCTGCGGGGGGAGGGAGCCCAGGAGGTCCCCCAGGGGTCGGGGGGGGCTCTCGGCTGAGGCTGCAAAGGGAGAGAGAGAGAGAGAGAGAGAGACAGGTGAGGACAGGGACAGCCATGAGTGACACCTGGGCACCTACAGGTGACACCTGAGCACGCATGGGTGACACCTGGGTACCCACAGATGAGGCCTGGGCACCCACAGGTGACACCTTGGTACCCATGAGTGACACCTGAGCACCCATGGGTGACACCTGGGCACCCACAGGTGATACCTGAGCACCCATGGGTGACATCTAGGTACCCACAGGTAAGACCATGGCACCCACAGGTGAGCTCGGGGACACCTGGGTACCCATGGGTGACACCTGGACACCCACGAGTGACACCTGTGTACCCATAGGTGACACCTGGGCGCCCACAGGTGAGGCCTCAGCACCCCCAGGTGACACCTGGGCACCCAGAGGTGACACCTGAGCACCCACAGGTGACACCTGGGCACTCAGGGGTGACACCTGGGCACCCACAGGTGAACTCAGGGACACCTGAGCACCCATGGGTGACACCTGAGCACCCACAGGTGACACCTGTACACCCAGAAATGATGGCAGGGACATCTGGACACCCACAGGTGAGGCCATGACACCCACAGGTGAGCTCAGGGACACCTGGACACCCACAGGTGACACCTGAACCTCCCTGAGCACCCACGGGTGGCACCTGGGCACCCACAGGTGAGACCTCAGCACCCACAGGTAAGCTCAGGGACACCTGGGCACCCATGGGTGACACCTGAGCACCCACAGGTGAGGTCAGGGACACCTGGGCACCCATGGGTGATACCTGAGCACCCACAGGTGAGGTCAGGGACACCTGAGCACCCACAGGTGACACCTGGGCACCCAGGGATGACACCTGAACATCCACAGCTGAGGTCAGGGACACCTGAGCACCCACGGGTGATACCTGGGCATCCACAGGTGAGGCCATGACAACCACAGGTGACACCTGGGCACCCACAGGTGAGCGTGGGGACACCTGGACACCCATAGGTGACACTTGGGCACCCACAGGTGAGACCTGAGCACCCATAGGTGAGGCCATGACACCCATGGGTGACACCTGAGCACCCACGGGTGGCACCTGGGCACCCACAGGTGAGCTCAGGGACACCTGGGCACCCATGGGTGACACCTGAACCCCTCACAGACCCCACGGGTGACCCCAAACCTTGCTCAGGCTTACCTGGACAGGTGAGGTGGGCGGGGCACGGGCGGGGTGCGTTGAGGCTCCGGCTCAGCAGGGACCCCAAACACCCTCAAACCCCTCCCAGGTGACCCCAAACCCCCCCCAAAACCCCTCAAACCCCCCCCAAACTCCCTCAAATCCCTCCCAGGTGACCCCAAACCCGGCTCAGGTGACCCCAAACCCCCCCCAGGTTACCTGGACAGGTGAGGTGGGCGGGGCGGGGCCGGGGCGCGTTGAGGCTCTGGCTCAGCAGGTGACCCCAAACCCCCCCAAACCCCACTCAGGTGACCCCAAACCCCCTCAGGTGACCCTAAGCCCCCCCCAAACCCCCCCAAACCCCCTCAGGTGACCCTAAGCCCCGCCCAAACCCCCCCAAACCCCCTCAAACTCCCCTCAGGTGACTCCCCAGGTTACCTGTGCAGGTGAGGTGGGCGGGGCGCGGGCGGGGCGCGTTGAGGCTGCGGCTCAGCAGGTGACCCCAAACCCCCCCAAACCCCCCTCAGGTGACCCCAAACCCCCCAAATCCCCCCCAAACCCCCCTCAGGTGACCCCAAACCTTGCTCAGGGTTACCTGTGCAGGTGAGGTGGGCGGGGCGGGGCCGGGGCATGTTGAGGCTGCGGCTCAGCAGGTGACCCCAAACCCCCTCAAACCCCGCTCAGGTGACCCCAAACCCCCCTCAGGTGACCCCAAACCCCACTCAGGTGACCCCAAACCCCCCTCAGGTGACCCCCCCCAGGTTACCTGCACAGGTGAGGTGGGCGGGGCGCGGGCGGGGCGCGTTGAGGCTGCGGCTCAGCAGGTGACCCCAAACCCCCCCAAACCCCCCCCAAATCGCCCTCAAACCCAGCTCAGGTGACCTCAAACCCCCCCCAGGTTACCTGGACAGGTGAGGTGGGCGGGGCGCGGGCGGGGCGCGTTGAGGCTGCGGCTCAGCAGGTGACCCCAAACCCCCTCAAACCTGGCTCAGGTGACCCCAAACCCCCCTCAGGTGACTCCCCAGGGTTACCTGCACAGGTGAGGTGGGCGGGGCGCGGGCGGGGCGCGTTGAGGCTGCGGCTCAGCAGGTGACCCCAAACCCCCCCAAACCTGGCTCCGGTGACCCCAAACCCCCCTCAGGTGACCCCAAACCCCCCCAAACCCCCCTCAGGTGACCCCCCCAGGTTACCTGCACAGGTGAGGTGGGCGGGGCGCGGGCGGGGCGCGTTGAGGCTGCGGCTCAGCAGGTGACCCCAAACCCCGCCCAGGTGACCCCAAACCCCCTCAGGTGACCCCAAACCCCCTCAAACCCCACTCAGGTGACCCCAAACCCCACTCAGGTGACCCCAAACCCTGCTCAGGGTTACCTGCACAGGTGAGGTGGGCGGGGCGCGGGCGGGGCGCGTTGAGGCTGCGGCTCAGCAGGTAACCCCAAACCCCCCCAAACCCCCCTCAGGTGACCCCAAACCCCCCAAATCCCCCTCAAACCCCCCTCAGGTGACCCCAAACCCCACTCAGGTGACCCCAAACCTTGCTCAAGGTTACCTGGACAGGTGAGGTGGGCGGGGCGCGGGCGGGGCGCATTGAGGCTCTGGCTCAGCAGGTGACCCCAAACCCCCCCAAACCCCCTCAAACCCCACTCAGGTGCCCCCCCAGGGTTACCTGGACAGGTGAGGTGGGCGGGGCGCGGGCGGGGCGCGTTGAGGGAGCGGCTCAGCAGGTCGGAGTAGCGCTCGGTCTGGCCCACGATGAAATCCAGCTGCAGGTCCAGCGCCTTCTTCCGCTTCTCCTCCAGCCGCGACTGCTGCTTGAACTGCACCACCTGCAGGAGGGGCACACCTGGGCACACCTGGGCACACCTGGGCACACCTGGGCACACCTGGGCACACCTGGGGGTGCCTGGGGGTGCCTCGGGGCACACCTGAGGTGCCTCGGGGTGGGGGAG
This sequence comes from Fringilla coelebs, assembly GCF_963513975.1. Classification (NCBI taxonomy): domain Eukaryota; kingdom Metazoa; phylum Chordata; class Aves; order Passeriformes; family Fringillidae; genus Fringilla; species Fringilla coelebs. The sequence continues at coordinate 474,102 of NC_140061.1, forward strand.
GGAAGCTGGGGGCAGCCAAAGGGCAGCAATGGGCAGGCAATGGTGTGCCCAGGTGTGCACAGGTGTGCACAGGTGTGCACAGGTGTGCACAGGTGTATCCCAGGTATATTTCAGATGTGCCCAGGTGTATTTAACCCAGCCCAGGTGTGCCCAGGTGTATCCCAGGTGTATTTAACCATGCCCAGGTGTGCCCAGGCGTATCCCAGGTGTACCCCAGGTATATCCCAGGTGTACTTAGCCAAGCCCAGGTGTGCCCAGGTGTGCCCAGGTGTACCCCAGGTGTATCCCAGGTGCATTTAACCAAGCCCAGGTGTGCCCAGGTGTATCCCAGGTGTGCCCAGCTGTGCCCAGGTGTATCCCAGGTGTGCCCAGGTGTGCACAGATGTGCCCCAGGTATATCCCAGGTGTATCCCATATGTATTTAACCAAGCCCAGGTGTGCCCAAGTGTGCCCACGTGTATCCCAGGTGTCCTCACGTGTGCCCAGGTGTATTTAATTCACCCCAGGTGTGCCCAGGTGTATCTCAGGGATATCCCAGTGGATCCCAGCTGTGCCCAGGTGTATCCCAGGTGTATTTCAGATGTGCCCAGGTGTATTTAGCCAAGCCCAGGTGTCCCCAGGTGTATCCCAGGTGTATTTAACCAAGCCCGTGTGTATCCCAGGTGTATCCCAGGTGTATTTAACCACGCCCAGGTGTGCTCAGGTGTATCCCAGGTGGAGCCCAGGTGTGCCCACGTGTATCCCCAGTGTGCCCAGATGTGCTCAGGTGTATCCCAGGTGGAGCCCAGGTGTGCCCACGTGTATCCCCAGTGTGCCCAGATGTGCCCAGGTGTATCCCAGGTGGAGCCCAGGTGTGCCCACGTGTATCCCCAGTGTGCCCAGATGTGCCCAGGTGTATCCCAGGTGGAGCCCAGGTGTGCCCAGGTGTATTTAACCCAGCCCAGGTGTGCCCAAGTGTATCCCAGGTGTATCCTAGGTGTATTTAGGCCAGCCCAGGTGTGCTCAGGTGTATCTCAGGTGTATGCTAGGTGTGCCCAGGCATGCCCAGGTGTATTTAACCAAGCCCAGATGTGCCCAGGTGTATTCCAGTTGTGCCTGAGTGTGCACAGATGTGCCCCAGGTGTATCCCAGGTGTATTTGACCATGCCCAAGTGTATCCCAGGTGCGTCCCAGCTGTGCCCAGGTGTATCCCAAGTGTACCTCAGGTGTATTTAACCATACCCAGGTGTGCCCAGGTGTGCCCAGGTGTGGCTAGGTGCATCCCAGGTGTGGCCAGGTGTATCCCAGGTGTCCCCAGGTGTCCCCAGCTGTGCCCAGGTGTGCCCAGGTGTATCTCAGGTGTGCCCAGTTGTATCCCAGCCCCATCCCAGGTGTGCCCAGCTGTGCCCAGGTGTGCCCAGCTGTGCCCAGGTGTGCCCAGCTGTGCCCCAGGTGCACCCCAAGCGTATTTAACCATGCCCAGGTGTGCCCAGCCATGCCCAGGTGTATCCCACGTGTGTCCCAGCTATGCCCAGGTGTATCCCAAGTGTATCTCAGGTGTATTTAACCATACCCAGGTGTATCCCAGCTGTGCCCAGGTACGCCCAGGTGTATCCCAGGTATATCCCAGCAGTCCCCAGGTGTATCCCAGGTGTATCCCAGGTGTATCCCAGGTGTATCTCAGGTGTGCCCAGCTGTGCCCAGGTGTATCCCAGGTGTATTTAACCAAGCCCAGGTATATCCCAGGTGTGCCCAGGTGTATCCCAGGTGTGCCCAGGTGTGCCCAGGTGTGCCCAGCTCTGCCCAGGTGTATCCCACGTGTATCCCAGGTGTATTTAACCTAGCCCAGGTGTATCCCAGCTGTGCCCAGCTGTGCCCAAGTGTACCCACGTGTATTTAACCATGCCCAGGTGTATCCCAGCTGTGCCCAGGTGTATCCCAGCTGTACCCAGGTGTACCCCAGCTGTGCCCAGGTGTGCCCAGGTACCTTCTCGACGCTGCTCCAGAAGTGGCGCACCTCGCGGGCGATGGCGGCGGCCACGCGGCGCAGCTTGGCCTGCTCCTCCCGCTTGGCGCGCTCCTGGCGCTGGCGCTGCTCCTCGTGGTGCCGCATCACCATGCGCACCACCTGCACAGGTGAGACAGGTGGGACAGGTGAGACAGGTGAGAGAGGTGAGACAGGTGAGAGACAGGTGAGAGAGGTGAGACAGGTGAGACAGGTGAGAGACAGGTGAGACAGGTGAGAGACAGGTGAGGGACAGGTGAGAGACAGGTGAGACAGGTGAGAGACACGTGAGAGACAGGTGAGAGACAGGTGAGAGACAGGTGAGACAGGTGAGAGACAGGTGAGACAGGTGAGAGACAGGTGAGACAGGTGAGGGACAGGTGAGACAGGTGAGAGACAGGTGAGAGACAGGTGAGACAGGTGAGACAGGTGAGAGACAGGTGAGACAGGTGAGAGACAGGTGAGACAGGTGAGAGACAGGTGAGACAGGTGAGGGACAGGTGAGACAGGTGAGGGACAGGTGAGACAGGTGAGAGACAGGTGAGACAGGTGAGACAGGTGGGACAGGTGAGAGACAGGTGAGACAGGTGAGAGGTGAGAGGTGAGACAGGTGAGAGACAGGTGAGACAGGTGAGACAGGTAAGAGAGGTGAAAGACAGGTGAGACAGGTGAGAGAGGTGAGAGACAGGTGAGAGACAGGTGAGAGACAGGTGAGAGACAGGTGAGACAGGTGAGACAGGTGAGACAGGTGAGAGACAGATGAGACGGGAGACAGGTGAGAGACAGGTGAGAGACAGGTGAGAGACAGGTGAGAGACAGGTGAGACAGGTGAGACACGTGAGAGACAGGTGAGAGAGGTGAGAGACAGGTGAGAGACAGGTGAGAGACAGGTGAGAGACAGGTGAGAGACAGGTGAGAGACAGGTGAGACAGGTGAGACAGGTGAGACAGGTGAGAGACAGATGAGACGGGAGACAGGTGAGAGACAGGTGAGAGACAGGTGAGAGACAGGTGAGACAGGTGAGAGACAGGTGAGACTTCACACACACATTAGCCCCAATTTCTCCCAAGTGTGCCCAGGTGTGCCCAGGTGAGCCCAGCTGTGCCCAGGTGTGCCCAGGTACCACCACAGATCCTCCAGGTGCTCAAACCCACCTGAGATGTCGCCACAGGTGCTCCAGGTGACCAAAAATCATCAAAAATCGCCCGATTTTCACCCGATTTTCGCCCAAATTTCGCCCAAATTGTGCCCAAACGGTGCCCAGGTGTGCCCAGGTGTGCCCAGGTGCCACCTCAGCTCCACCACGTGCTCAAACCCACCTGAGATGTCACCACAGGTGCTCCAGGTGACCAAAAAAACCCCAAAAATCATCAAAAATCACCCAAAAATCGCCCAATTTTCACCCAATTTTCACCCAAATTGTGCCCAAATGGTGCCCAGGTGTGCCCAGGTGTGCCCAGGTGCCACCTCAGCTCCACCAGGTGCTCAAACCCACCTGAGATGTCACCACAGGTGCTCCAGGTGACCAAAAAAACCCAAAAATCATCAAAAATTGCCCAAATCTCACCCGATTTTCTCCCAAATTTTGCCCAAATTGTGCCCAAACGGTGCCCAGGTGTGCCCAGGTGTGCCCAGGTGTGCCCACCTTCCTGGCCACGCCCCTCTTCCAGCGCCTCTCCTGGGCGAAGTCGGCGGCCAGCCACTGCATCTCCTCGCACAGGTAATCCCCAAACCCCGCCCAGGTGTGCCCAGGTGTGCCCAGCTGTGCCCAGGTGTGCCCAGGGTGTGCCCAGGTGATCCCAGGTGTGCCCAGGTGTGCCCAGGTGTGCCCAGGTGCCACCTCAGCTCCACCAGGTGATCGAGACCCACCTGAGATGCCACCACAGGTGCGCCAGGTGACCAAAAAAACCCCCAAAAATCATCAAAAATCACCCAAATTTCACCCAATTTTCACCCAAATTTCACCCCAATTGTGCCCAAACGGTGCCCAGGTGTGCCCAGGTGTGCCCAGGTGTGCCCACCTTCCTGGCCACGCCCCTCTTCCAGCGCCTCTCCTGGGCGAAGTCGGCGGCCAGCCACTGCATCTCCTCGCACAGGTAACGCCCAAACCCCGCCCAGGTGTGCCCAAGGTGTGCCCAGGTGTGCCCAAGGTGTGCCCAGGTATGCCCAGCTGTGCCCAGGTGTGCCCAGGGTGTGCCCAGGTGATCCCAGGTGTGCCCAGGTGTGCCCAGGTGCCACCTCAGCTCCACCAGGTGATCGAGACCCACCTGAGATGCCACCACAGGTGCCCCAGGTGACCAAAAAACCCCAAAAATCGCCCAAATTTCACCCAATTTTCGCCCAAATTTCGCCCAAATTGTGCCCAAACAGTGCCCAGGTGTGCCCAGGTGTGCCCAGGTGCCACCTGAGTTTCTCCAGGTGCTCAAACCCACCTGAGATGCCACCACAGCTGCGCCAGGTGACCAAAAAAACCCCGAAAATCATCAAAAATCACCCAAATTTCACCCAATTTTTACCCGATTTTTGCCCGATTTTTGCCCACTTTTCACCCAGGTGTGCCCAGGTGTGCCCAGGTGTGCCCAGGTGTGCCCAAGATGTGCCCAGGTGTGCCCAAGGTGTGCCCAGGTGTGCCTAGGTGTATCCCATGTGTGCCCAAGGTGTGCCCAGGTGTGCCCAAGGTGTGCCCAGGTGTGCCAAGGTGTGCCCAGGTGTGCCCAGGTGCCACCTCAGCTCCACCAGGTGATCGAGACCCACCTGAGATGCCACCACAGGTGCTCCAGGTGACCAAAAAACCCCAAAAATCACCCAAATTTCACCCAAATTTCGCCCGATTTTCGCCCAAATTTCACCCCAATTGTGCCCAAATTTCATCCAGGTGTGCCCAGGTGTGCCCAGGTGTGCCCACCTTCCTGGCCACGCCCCTCTTCCAGCGCCTCTCCTGGGCGAAGTCGGCGGCCAGCCACTGCATCTCCTCGCACAGGTAACGCCCAAACCCCGCCCAGGTGTGCCCAGGTGTGCCCAGGTGTGCCCAGGTGTGCGCAGGTGTGCCCAGGTGCCACCTGAGCTGCTCCAGGTGCTCAAACCCACCTGAGATGCCACCACAGGTGCTCCAGGTGACCAAAAATCATCAAGAATCGCCCAAATTTCACCCAATTTTCACCCGATTTTTGCCCAAATTTCACCCAAATTGTGCCCAAACGGTGCCCAGGTGTGCCCAAGGTGTGCCCAGGTGTGCCCAGGTATGCCCAGGTGCCACCTCAGCTCCACCAGATGCTGAAACCCACCTGAGATGCCACCACAGGTGCGCCAGGTGACCAAAAAAACCCCAAATATCATCAAAAATCACCCAAATTTCGCCCGATTTTTGCCCAAACGGTGCCCAGGTGTGCCCAGGTGTGCCCAGGTGTGCCCAGGTGTGCCCAGGTGTGCCCACCTTCCTGGCCACGCCCCTCTTCCAGCGCCTCTCCTGGGCGAAGTCGGCGGCCAGCCACTGCATCTCCTCGCACAGGTAATCCCCAAACCCCGCCCAGGTGTGCCCAGGTGTGCCCAGGTGTATCGCAGGTGTGCCCAGCTGTGCCCAGGTGTGCCCAGGTGTGCCCAGGTGTATCCCAGGTGTATCCCAGGTGTGCCCAGCTGTGCCCAGGTGTGCCCAAGGTGTGTCCAGCTGTGCCCAGGTGTGCCCAGGTGTGCCCAGGTGCCACCTCAGCTCCACCAGGTGATCGAGACCCACCTGAGATGCCACCACAGGTGCCCCAGGTGACCAAAAATCATCAAAAATCACCCAAATTTCACCCGATTTTCGCCCAGTTTTCGCCCAAATTTCACCCAGGTGTGCCCAGGTGTGCCCAGGTGTGCCCAGGTGTGCCCACCTTCCTGGCCACGCCCCTCTTCCAGCGCCTCTCCTGGGCGAAGTCGGCGGCCAGCCACTGCATCTCCTCGCACAGGTAATCCCAGTGCACCTTGGGCCGCGCCGGCTCCGGCACCTTGGGCAGGCGGCGGAGGGACCAGAAACCCTCGCGCTTCATCTCGGCCACGCGGTGCTCCACCTCGGCCTCCTGGGGGAGGGGGGACAGGTGGGACAGGTGAGACAGGTGAGACAGGTGAGAGACAAGTGAGGGAAAAAATTTGGAAAAAAAAGCAAAAAATCCCGAGGTTTTATCCCAAAATTTGAATAAATTACGATTATTTAACTCAAAATTTCATTAAAGGTTTGGCTGGAGACAGGTGAGAGACAGGTGAGAGACAGGTGAGACAGGTGAGGGAAAGGTGAGACAGGTGAGACAGGTGAGGGACAGGTGAGGGAAAAAAAACTGAGAAAATTAAAAAAAACCCTGAGATTTTACGTCAAAATTTGAATAAATTACGATTATTTAACTCAAAATTTCATTAAAAGTTGGGCTGGAGACAGGTGAGAGACAGGTGAGAGACAGGTGAGACAGGTGAGACAGGTGAGAGACAGGTGAGAGACAGGTGAGACAGGTGAGACAGGTGAGAGACAGGTGAGAGACAGGTGAGAGACAGGTGAGAGACAGGTGAGACAGGTGAGAGACAGGTGAGAGACAGGTGAGAGACAGGTGAGAGACAGGTGAGACAGGTGAGAGACAGGTGAGAGACAGGTGAGAGACAGGTGAGACAGGTGAGAGACAGGTGAGAGACAGGTGAGACAGGTGAGACAGGTGAGACAGGTGAGAGACAGGTGAGACAGGTGAGAGACAGGTGAGAGACAGGTGAGACAGGTGAGACAGGTGAGACAGGTGAGAGACAGGTGAGACAGGTGAGAGACAGGTGAGACAGGTGAGACAGGTGAGAGACAGGTGAGACAGGTGAGACAGGTGAGAGACAGGTGAGAGAGGTGAGAGACAGGTGAGAGACAGGTGAGAGACAGGTGAGAGAGGTGAGAGACAGGTGAGAGACAGGTGAGAGACAGGTGAGACAGGTGAGCAAAAAAAACCCCAAAAAAATGGCAAAAAACCCCGAGGTTTTATCCCAAAATTTGAATAAATTGGATCCTCCCCCAGTATAAACCAGTACAAACCAGTATAAACCAGTACAAACCAGTATAAACCAGTACAAACCAGTATAAACCAGTACAAACCAGTATAAACCAGTATAAACCAGTATAAACCAGTATAAACCAGTCCAAACCAGTATAAACCAGTATAAACCAGTATGGACCACTCTGTGTCTATACTGGGGCGCCATCTTGGGCAGCCATCTTGGAAACACCAATGCAGGCGGCCATATTGGATAACTTCCTTAAATCCAATATAAACCAGTCCAAACCAGTATAAACCAGTATAAACCAGTATAAACCAGTATGGACCAATCTCTGTCTATACTGGGGCGCCATCTTGGGCGGCCATCTTGGAAACCCCAATGCAGGCGGCCATATTGGATAACTCCCTTAAATCCCATATAAACCAGTATAAACCAGTATAAACCAGTATAAACCAGTATAAACCAGTCCAAACCAGTCCAAACCAGTCCAAACCAGTCCAAACCAGTATGGACCAACCTCTGTCTATACTGGGGCGCCATCTTGGGCGGCCATCTTGGAAACTCCAATGCAGGCGGCCATATTGGATACTCCCTTAAATCCAGTATAAACCAGTCCAAACCAGTCCAAACCAGTATAAACCAGTATAAACCAGTACAAACCAGTACAAACCAGTATAAACCAGTATGGACCAATCTCTGGCTATACTGGGGCGCCATCTTGGGCGGCCATCTTGGAAACCCCAATGCAGGCGGCCATATTGGATAACTCCCTTAAATCCCATATAAACAGTATAAACCAGTATAAACCAGTACAAACCAGTATAAACCAGTATAAACCAGTATAAACCAGTATAAACCAGTATAAACCAGTCCAAACCAGTATAAACCAGTATAAACCAGTATAAAGCAATCCAAACCAGTCCAAACCAGTATAAACCAGTACAAACCAGGATAAACCAGTATAAACCAGTATAAAGCAATCCAAAAACAGTTCAAACCAGTCCAAACCAGTATAAACCAGTATAAACCAGTATAAACCAGTATAAACCAGTATGGACCAATCTCTGTCTATACTGGGGCGCCATCTTGGGCGGCCATCTTGAAACCCCAATGCAGGCGGCCATATTGGATAACTCCCTTAAATCCCATATAAACCAATATAAACCAGTACAAACCAGTATAAACCAGTATAAACCAGTATAAACCAGTATAAAGCAGTCCAAACCAGTACAAACCAGTATGGACCAATCTCTGTCTGTACTGGGCGCCATTTTGGGCGGCCATCTTGGAAACCCCAATGCAGGCGGCATATTGGATAACTCCCTTAAATCCCATATAACCAGTATAAACCAGTATAAACCAGTATAAACCAGTATGGACCAATCTCTGTCTATACTGGGGCGCCATCTTGGGCGGCCATCTTGGATCCCTTCTCTGGCAGCCATTTTGGGCAGCCATCTGGAAACCCAATGCGGGCGGCCATATTGGAAAACTCCCTTAAATCCCATATAAACCAGTATAAACAAGTATAAACCAGTATAAAACCAGTATAAACCAGTATAAACCACTCACGTGCTTGGCCTGCTCAGCGATCTCGGCCGGGCTCCTCTCCCACAGCCAGGGGGGCTCCGGGGGTCCCGGGGGTCCCTCGGGGGGGACCCTCGGGGGGCGGCGCCGGCCGGGGGGGTCCCCCGGGGGGGGAGGGGCTGCCGGGGGATCCCCCGAGGATGAGGCCGGAGAAACGGGGCTGGAGCCGGTCATCCTGCCCGAGGGAGCCTGGGGAGGAAAGATTTGGGGTGAATTCCTGGGATTTTGGGAAAAGTAGAAAAAATTTGGAGATTTTTGGTGAAAATTTGGAGTTTTTAGGCGAAAATTTGGGGTTTTTACATGAAAAAATGGGGAAAAAATGGGGATTTTTAGAGGATTTTTAGGGGGTTTTTAGGGGGTTTTTGGGAGGTTTGGAGGGAGTTTGGGAGGGATAAATGTGAAAATCGGGGTGAATTCAAGGATTTTGGGAAAATTTGGGGGTATTGGGAAAAAATTTGGGTTTTTAGGGCAAAAATTTGGGGATTTTTGGCAAAATTTGGGGGTTTTAGGTGGAAATTTGGGGTTTTTAGGGGGAAAAATGGGGATTTTGGAAGGTTTGGAGGGAGTTTGGGAGGGGAAAAAAGGGAATTTTGGGGTGAATTCTCGGGATTTTGGGAAATTTGGAGTTTTTAGGAAAAAATTTGGGTTTTTAGGGGAAAATTTGGGGGTTTTAGGGGAAATTTTGGGGATTTTAGGGGAAAATATGGGGGAAAAAAATGGGGATTTTTAGGGGGTTTTTTGAAGGTTTGGAGGGAGTTTGGGAGGGGAAAATCAAAATTTGGGTGAATTCTGGGGATTTTGGGAAAATTTGGGGGTTTTAAGTGAAGATTTGGAGTTTTTAGGAAAAAATTTGGGGGTTTTAGGGGAAAATTTGGGGTTTTTAGGGGGAAAAATGGGGAATTTTGGAAGGTTTGGAGGGAGTTTGGGAGGGGAAATTGGGGATTTTGGGTGAAATTTGGGGATTTTGGGAAAATTGGGGAAAATTTGGAATTTTAGGTGAAAATTTGGGATTTTTGGGGGGGTTTTTGAACGTTTGAAGGGAGTTTGGGAGGGGAAATGAAAAATTTGGGGTGAAATTTGGGGATTTTGGGAAAATTGGGGAAAATTTGGGAATTTTGGGGAAAATTTGAGGATTTTAGGAAAAAATTTGGGGATTTTTGGAGAAAATTTGGGGATTTTAGGGAAAATACGGGGAAAAAAAATTTGGCATTTTTAGGGAATTTTTAGGGGGTTTTTGGAAGGTTTGGAGGGAGGTTGGAGGGAAAATTGGAAATTTTGGGTTGAAATTTTGGGGATTTTGGGAAAATGGAGAAAATTTGGGAATTTTGGGAAAAATCTGGGGATTTTAGGAAAAAATTTGGGGATTTAGGGGAAAATATGGGGGAAAAAATGGGGATTTTTAGGGGGTTTTTAGGGGGGTTTTAGAGGTTTTTTGGGAGGTTTGAGGGAGTTTGGGAGGGATAAATGGAAAATTTGGGGTGAATTCTGGGGATTTTGGGAAAATTTGGGGGTTTTGGGTGAAGATTTGGGGATTTTAGGAAAAAATTTGGGGTTTTAGGGGAAAATTTGGGGGTTTTAGGGGAAAATTTGGGGGTTTTATGTGAAAATTTGAGGATTTTAGGGAAAAAATGGGGATTTTTAGGGGATTTTTGGAAGGTTTGGAAGGGAAAATTGGAAATTTTGAGGTGAAATTTGGGGATTTGGGGAAAATTTGGGATTTTAGGTAAAAATTTGGGGTTTCTATATGAAAAAAATTTGGGGATTTTTGGGGAAAATTTGGGGGTTTTATGTGGGAATTTGGGGGTTTTTAGTGGGAAAAATGAATTTTGGAGGGACTTTGGGAGGGTAAATTAGGGATTTTGGGGTGAAATTTGGGGATTTTGGGAAAATTGGGGACAATTGGGAATTTTTGGTGAAAATTTGGGGATTTTAGAAAAAATTTGGGGATTTTTTTGGAAATTTTGGGGTTTTTAGGGGGAAAAATGGGGATTTTTAGGGGATTTTTAGGGGTTTTTGGAAGGTTTGGAGGGAGTTTGGGAGGGGGAATTGGGAATTTTGGGGTGAAATTTGGGGATTTTGGGAAAATTGGGGAAAATTTGGGAATTTTAGGAAAAAATTTGGGGATTTTAGGGGAAAATTTGGGGATTTTTGGTGAAAATTTGAGGATTTTAGGGGGAAAAATGGGGATTTTTAGGGGGTTTTTGGAAGGTTTGGAGGGAAAATTGGAAATTTTGGGGTGAAATTTGGGGATTTTGGGAAAATTTGGGATTTTTGGGAAAAAAATTGGGGTTTCTATGAAAAAATTTGGGGATTTTTGGGGAAAATTTGGGGGTTTTATGTGGGAATTTGGGGGTTTTTAGTGGGAAAAATGAATTCTGGAGGGACTTTGGGAGGGGAAATTAGGGATTTTGGGGTGAAATTTGGGGATTTTGGGAAAATTTGGGGTTTTTAGGAAAAAATTTGGGGTTTTTAGGGGAAAATTTGGGGATTTTAGGGGAAAATATGGGGGAAAAAATGGGGATTTTTAGGGGGTTTTTGGGAGGTTTGGAGGGAGTTTGGGAGGGGAATTGGGGATTTTGGGGTGAAATTTGGGGATTTTGGGAAAATTGGGGAAAATTTGGGGATTTTAGGAAAAAATTTGGGATTTTTGGGGAAAATTGGGGTTTTTAGGGGGAAAAATGGGGATTTTTAGGGGAAATTCGGGGATTTTTAGGGGATTTTTAGGGGGTTTTTAGAAGGTTTGAGGGAGTTTGGGAGGGGGAATTGGGAATTTTGGGGTGAAATTTGGGGATTTTGGGAAAATTGGGGAAAATTTGGGAATTTTAGGTGAAAATTTGGGGTTTTTAGGGGAAAATTTGGGGTTTTTAGGGGAAAAAATTGGGGATTTTTAGGGGATTTTTAGGGGGGTTTTGGAAGGTTTGGAGGGAGCTTGGGAGGGGGAATTGGGAATTTTGGGGTGAAATTTGGGGATTTTGGGAAAATTGGGGAAAATTTGGGGTTTTTAGGGGGAAAAATGGGGATTTTTAGGGGATTTTTTGGCCATTTTGGGAGGACTTTTTTGGGATTTTTTTGGGGATTTTTCTGGGATTTTGGGGCCATTTTTAGGGGATTTTTTGGAGATTTTTTTCAGGTTTTTTGGGGGATTTTTGGGCCATTTTGGGGGAATTTTGGGGGATTTTTTGGCCATTTTGGGGGGATTTTAGGGGGGAATTTTTGGGGATTTTGGGGCCATTTTGGGGGGATTTTTGGGGATTTTTTTAGGGTTTTTTAGGAATTTTTGGGGGATTTTTTGAGGATTTTTTGGGGATTTTTTTGGGATTTTCGGGCCATTTTTAAGGGATTTTTTGGGATTTTCTTCAGGATTTTTAGGAGATTTTTGGAGAATTTTTTCAGGGGATTTTTTTGGGAATTATTGAGAGATTTTTGGGGCTGATTTTGGGTGACTTTTGGGGCCATTTTTGAGGGATTTTTGAGGAATTATTTGGGATTTTGGAGCCATTTTTAGGAAATTTTTTGGGGATTTTTTTTGGATTTTGGAGCCATTTGGGGGGGATTTTTTGGGGGGATTTTGGGGGGATTTTGGGGCCATTTGGGGGGATTTTTTTTGGCCATTTTGGGAGGATTTTTGAGGAAAATTTGGTGGATTTTGGGGGGATTTTGGGAGAATTTTTGGAGGGATTTTCTTGGGGATTTTTTGGGGGATTTTGCGGCCATTTTTGGGGGAATTTTTGGGAATTTTTTGAGAGTTTGGGGCCACTGGGGGAAAATTTTGGGATTTTTTTTGGGATTTTGGGGCCATTTTTGAGAGATTTTTTGGGGATTTTGGGGCCATTTTTGGGGGGGGTTTGGGGGGCATTTTTGAGATTTTTGGGGGGATTTTGGGGCCATTTTTGAGGGATTTTTAGGGGTATTATTTGGGATTTTGGAGCCATTTTTGGGGATTTTTTGGGGGATTTTTTGGGGGATTTTTGGGCTCATTTTTAAGAAATTTTTGGGGGATTTTTTGGGGATTCTGGGGAGATTTTTGGGGCTGATTTTCGGTGATTTTTGGGGGATTTCTTGGCCATTTTGGGGGATTTTGGGGCCGTTTTTGGGGGATTTTTGGGGGGATTTTTTGGGCATTTTTGGGGCCATTTTTGATGATTTTGGGATCATTTCCATCCCCCCTCCCCCCACCCGTCCCCTCCCCCACTCACCTGGGGGTGCAGAGGAGGGTGGGGGTGGGGCGGGGGGGCCCCGGGGCCGCCCCCCCCCCCCGGCCGCAGGGGCTGCTGGGTAGGGGGCGCCTCATGCTGGGGGGGGGCGCCCGGGCGGCCCAGCCTCACCTGAGCCGCGGCACCTGCGCAGGTGAGACACACCTGAGACACCTGGGACACACCTGAGACACACCTGAGACAGGTGAGACTCCATCCCATCCCCCCCAGCCTCACCTGAGCATCCCTGAGCTCACCTGAGCCCCCCCAGCCTCACCTGAGCCGCAGCACCTGCGCAGGTGAGACACACCTGAGACACCTGGGACACACCTGAGACCTCACCTGAACCCCCCAGCCTCACCTGGGACAGGTGAGACACACCTGAGACACCTGGGACAGGTGAGACCTCACCTGAACCCCCCTGAGCTCACCTGAGTTCACCTGAACCCCCCCAGCCTCACCTGAGCCGCGGCACCTGTGCAGGTGAGACACACCTGAGACACCTGGGACACACCTGAGACACACCTGAGACAGGTGAGACCCCATCCCATCCCCCCCCAGCCTCACCTGAGCATCCCTGAGCTCACCTGAACCCCCCCAGCCTCACCTGAGCTCACCTGAGCCCCCCCAGCCTCACCTGAGCTGCGGCACCTGCGCAGGTGAGACACACCTGAGACACCTGGGACACGTGAGACTCACCTGAGCTCACCTGAACCCCCCCAGCCTCACCTGAACCCCCCCAGCCTCACCTGAGCCGCGGCACCTGCGCAGGTGAGACACACCTGAGACACCTGAGACACACCTGAGACACACCTGAGACCTCACCTGGGACAGGTGAGACTCCATCCCAACCCCCCCAGCCTCACCTGAGCTCACCTGAGCATCCCTGAGCTCACCTGAGCCCCCCCAGCCTCACCTGAGCCGCGGCACCTGCGCAGGTGAGACACACCTGAGACACCTAGGACACACCTGAGACACACCTGAGACACCTGGGACAGGTGAGACTCACCTGAGACCTCACCTGAACCCCCCCAGCCTCACCTGAGCATCCCCAGCCTCACCTGAGCCCCCCCAGCCTCACCTGAGCATCCCCAGCCTCACCTGCGCAGGTGAGACACACCTGAGACACCTGAGATAGGTGAGACTCACCTGAACCCCCCTGAGCTCACCTGAACCTCCCCAGCCTCACCTGAGCTCACCTGAGCCCCCCCAGCCTCACCTGAGCCGCGGCACCTGCGCAGGTAAGACACACCTGAGACACCTGAGACACACCTGAGGCCTCACCTGGGACAGGTGAGACTCCATCCCATCCCCCCCAGCCTCACCTGAGCTCACCTGAGCTTCCCTGACCTCACCTGAACCCCCTCAGCCTCACCTGGGACAGGTGAGACTCACCTGAACCCTCCCAGCCTCACCTGAGCCGTGGCACCTGCGCAGGTGAGACACACCTGAGACACCTGAGACAGGTGAGACTCCATCCCAACCCCCCCAGCCTCACCTGAGACCCCCCAGCCTCACCTGAGCCGCGGCACCTGCCCAGGTGAGAGAGCACCTGAACCTCCCCAGTCTCACCTGAGACCCCCCAGCCTCACCTGTCTCTCACCTGTCTCTCACCTGTCTCACCTGTCTCTCACCTGTCTCTCACCTCTCTCACCTGTCTCACCTGTCTCACCTGTCTCTCACCTGTCTCTCACCTGTCTCTCATCTGTCTCTCACCTGTCTCACCTGTCTCACCTGTCTCTCACCTGTCTCACCTGTCTCTCACCTGTCTCTCACCTGTCTCACCTGTCTCTCACCTGTCTCTCACCTCTCTCACCTGTCTCACCTGTCTCACCTGTCTCTCACCTGTCTCTCACCTGTCTCTCATCTGTCTCTCACCTGTCTCACCTGTCTCACCTGTCTCTCACCTGTTTCTCACCTGTCTCTCACCTGTCTCACCTGTCTCTCACCTGTCCCTCACCTGTCTCACCTGTCTCTCACCTGTCTCTCACCTGTCTCTCACCTGTCTCACCTGTCTCACCTGTCTCTCACCTGTCTCTCACCTGTCTCTCACATGTCTCACCTCTCACCTGTCTCTCACCTGTCTCTCACCTGTCCCTCACCTGTCTCACCTGTCTCTCACCTGTCTCTCACCTGTCTCTCACCTGTCTCACCTGTCTCTCACCTGTCTCTCACCTGTCTCTCACCTGTCTCTCACATGTCTCACCTCTCACCTGTCTCTCACCTGTCCCTCACCTGTCTCACCTGTCTCTCACCTGTCTCTCACCTGTCTCTCACCTGTCTCACCTGTCTCTCACCTGTCTCTCACCTGTCTCACCTGTCTCTCACCTGTCTCTCACCTCTCTCACCTGTCTCTCACCTGTCTCTCACCTGTCTCTCACCTGTCTCTCACCTCTCTCACCTGTCTCTCACCTGTCTCTCACCTGTCTCTCACCTGTCTCTCACCTCTCTCACCTGTCTCTCACCTCTCTCACCTGTCTCACCTGTCTCTCACCTGTCTCACCTGTCTCACCTGTCCCCCCGTGTCTCACCTGTGTGCGCGGGGCCCTCCTCCTCCTCCTCACACTCCACTTCCACGGTGCCGGTGAGGCCGGGGGGGCGTCCTGGGGACAGGTGAGACACAGGGAGGGGTCAGACACACCTGGGACAGGTGAGACACACCTGAGACACACCTGGGACAGGTCAGACACACCTGGGATGGGTCAGACACACCTGGGGACAGGTGAGACACACCTGGAGAGGATCAGACACACCTGGGACACACCTGGAGACAGGTGAGACACACCTGGGGCGGGTCAGACACACCTGGGACACACCTGAGACACAGCTGGGGAGGATCAGACACACCTGAGAGGGACTGACACACCTGGGGACAGGTGAGACACACCTGGGGGGGGTCAGACACACCTGGAAACAGGTGAGACACACCTGGAACACACCTGAGGGGGGTCAGACACACCTGGATGGGGTCAGACACACCTGGGACAGGTGAGACACAGGGGAGGGGTCAGACACACCTGGGACACACCTGGGACACACCTGGGTACAGGTGAGACACACCTGGAAGGGTCAGACACACCTGGAGGAGTCAGACACACCTGGGACACACCTGGGGGGGGTCAGACACACCTGGGGTAGGTGTGACACACCTGGGACACACCTGGGGATGGGTCAGACGCACCTGGGGACAGGTGAGACACACCTGGAGGGAGTCAGACACACCTGGAGGGGTCAGAAACACCTGGAGGGGTCAGACACACCTGGAGGGGTCAGACACACCTGGAAGGGTCAGACACACCTGGGACACACCTGGGACACACCTGGAGGGGGTCAGACACACCTGGGGACACCTGGGGACATGTGAGACACACCTGGGGGGGGGGGGGTCAGACACACCTGGGGATGGGTCAGACACACCTGGGGGGGGTCAGACACACCTGGAGGGGTCAGACACACCTGGGACACACCTGAGACACACCTGGTGACAGGTGAGACATGGGGGGGGGTCAGACACACCTGGGGATAGGTGAGAAACACCTGGGACACACCTGGGGGGGGTCAGACACACCTGGATGGGGTCAGACACACCTGGGACACGTCAGACACACCTGGGACACACCTGGGCACACTGGGGACAGGTGAGACACAGGGCGGGGTTAGACACACCAGGAGGGGTCAGACACACCTGGGGACAGGTGAGATTGGGGGGGAGGGGTCAGATACACCTGGGACACACCTGGGATGGGTCAGACACACCTGGGTAGGGTGAGACACACCTGGAAGGGGTCAGACACACCTGGGATATGTCAGACACCCCTGAGGCACACCCAAGACACACCTGGGGACAGGTGAGACACACCTGGGATGGGTCAGACACACCTGGTGACAGGTGAGTCACGGGGGGGGTCAGACACACCTGGGACACACCTGGGGTGGGTCAGACACACCTGAGGACAGGTGAGACACACTTGGGGGGGAGGGGGTCAGACACACCTGGGACACACCTGGGGACAGGTGAGACACGGGACCGGGGGATCAGACACACCTGGAGGGGTCAGACACACCTGGGGACAGGTGAGACACACCTGGGACACACCTGGGGGGGTCAGACACACCTGAGAGGGTCAAACACACCTGGGGAGGCCAGACACACCTGGGATGGGTCAGACACACCTGGGGACAGGTGAGACGGGGGGTCAAACACACCTGGGACACACCTGGGGGGGTCAGACACACCTGGGACACACTTGGGGGGGGGTCAGACACACCTGGGGGGACGTGGACACACCTGGGGGAGGTCCTGGGCACACCTGAGAGCACCTGGGGGCACCTGAGAACACCTGGGGAGAGCAGAACAGGTGAGTCAGGGATGGGGAACACACCTGGGCACACCTGGGGGTACCTGGGGACACCTGGGGGCACCTGAGAGCACCTGGGAGCACCTGGGGCTCACCTGAGCACACCTGGGGTCACCTGGGGCTCACCTGAGAGCACCTGGGATCACCTGGGGCTCACCTGAGCACACCTGGGGTCATCTGAGCTCACCTGAGCACACCTGGGGTCACCTGGGGCTCACCTGGGGCACACCTGGGGGCACCTGAGCTCACCTGGGGCACACCTGGGGGCACCTGAGCTCACCTGGGGCCACCTGGGGTCACCTGAGCTCACCTGGGGCACACCTGGGGTCACCTGAGCTCACCTGGGGTCACCTGTCCCACACAGGGACCCCCAAAGCCCAAAACGACCCCAAAACTTCAAACTGGGTTCCCAAAAACCTCAAAAGTGACCCCAAAACTTCCAAAAATGACCCCAAAAAACCTAAAAAGGACCCCAAAACTTCCCAAAGTGACCCCAAAACTCCCAAAATGACCCCAAAAACCCCAAAAATTACCCCAAAAACCCCAAAATTGACCCCAAAACTCCCAAAAATGACCCCAAAAACCTCAAAAGTGACCCCAAAACTCCCAAAAATGACCCCAATTCCCCAAAAGTGACCTCAAAATCCCCAACTGGGACCTCAAAACCCCCAAAGTGGCCCCAAAAC
>NC_140061.1:492107-535422 GCF_963513975.1 Fringilla coelebs
GGGGGGGGAGGGGCTGCCGGGGGATCCCCCCGAGGATGAGGCCGGAGAAACGGGGCTGGAACCGGTCATCCTGCCTGAGGGAGCCTGGGGAAAGGGAAATTTGGGGTGAAATTTGGGGATTTTGGGAAAATTTGGGGGAAATTTGGGGATTTTGGGAGAAAATTTGGGGATTTTTGGCAAAAATTTGGGGGTTTTAGGTGGAAATTTGGGGTTTTTAGGGGGAAAAATGGGGAATTTTGGAAGGTTTGGAGGGAGTTTGGGAGGGATAAGTGGAAAATTTGGGGTGAATTCTGGGGATTTTGGGAAAATTTGGGAATTTTTAAGGGAAAATTTGGGGATTTTAGGAAAAAATTTGGGGGTTTTAGGTGGAAATTTGGGGGTTTTAGGGGGAAAAATGGGGAATTTTTGAAGGTTTGGAGGGAGTTTGGGAGGGGGAATTGGGGATTTTGGGGTGAAATTTCGGGATTTTGGGAAAATTTGGGGGGTTTAAGAAAAAATTTGGGGATTTTTGGCGAAAATTTGGGGATTTTTGGCAAAAATTTGGGGGTTTTATGCCAAAATTTGGGGTTTTTAGGGGGAAAAATGGGGAATTTTAGGGGGTTTTTGGAAGGTTTGGAGGAAGTTTGGGAGGGGAAAACAAAAAATTTGGGTTGAATTCTGGGGATTTGGGGAAAATTTGGGATTTTTGGGGGAAGATTTGGGGATTTTAGGAAAAAATTGGAATTTTTAGGGGAAATCTTGGGGTTTTTACGTGGAAATTTGGGATTTTTAGGGGATTTTTAGGGGATTTTTGGAAGGTTTGGAAGGAGATTGGGAGGGATAAATGGAAAATTTGGGATGAATTCTGGGGATTTTGGGAAAATTTAGGGGTTTTGGGTGAAGATTTGGAGTTTTTAGGAAAAAATTTGGGAATTTTGGGGGAAATTTTGGGTATTTTTAGCCAAAATTTGGGGTATTTAGGGGGAAAAATGGGGAATTTTGGAAGGTTTGGAGGCAATTTGGGAGGGGAAAATGAAAAATTTGGGTTGAATTCAGGGGATTTTGGGAAAATTTGGGATTTTTGGGAAAAATTTGGGGTTTTTAGGGGAAAATTTGGGGATTTTATGTGAAAATTTGACTATTTTAGGGGGAAAAATGGGGAAAAAATGGGGATTTTGGAAGGTTTGGAGGGATTTTGGGAGTGATAAATGCGAAATTTGGGATGAATTCTCGGGATTTGGGGAAAATTGGAGAAAATTTGAGGATTTTAGGTGAAAATTTGGGGATTTTAGGAAAAAATTTGGGGATTTTTGGCGAAAATTTGGGGTTTTTACGTGGAAATTTCAGGTTTTTAGGGGAAAAAATGGGGATTTTTAGGGATTTTTGGAAGGTTTGGGAGGGAAAATTGGAAATTTTGGGGTGAAATTTGGGGATTTTGGGGAAAATTGAAAATTTTTTAAGGGATTTTGGGGGGGTTTGGAGAAATTTGGGGTGATTTTGGGGCCATTTTGGGGAGGATTTTTGGGGATTTCGGGGCCATTTTGGGGGGAATTTTAGGGGGATTTTTTTAGGGTTTTTTAAGGGATTATTGGGGGATTTTTGGGGGAATTTTGGGGGATTTTTTCGGGGAATTCTGGGGGGATTTTTTGGGGATTTTTTGGGGGATTTTTGGGGGAATTTTGGGAGAATTTTTTTAGGGATTTTCTTAGGGATTTTGGGGCCATTTTGGGGGATTTTGGGGGAATTTTTTAGAATTTTTTGGGATTTTGGGGCCATTTTTGGGGAGATTTTGGGGGGATTTTGGGGCCATTTTTGGGGGAATTTTTGGGGATTTTTGGGGCCATTTTTGAGAGATTTTAGGGTCATTTTGGGGATTTTTGGGGCCATTTCTGGGAGATTTTTTGTGGATTTTTTGGGATTTTGGGGCCATTTGGGGGGGGGCATTTTTGGGATTTTCTGGGGATTTGGGGGCCATTTTTGAGAGATTTTTTGGGGGATTTTTTGGGGATTTTGGGGCCATTTTCAGGGGATTTTTGGGGGATTTTTTTCAGGATTTTTGGGGGATTTTGAGCCCATTTTGGGGGGATTTTTTGGGGGATTTTCTTGGGGATTTTTTGGGGCTTTATTGAGGATTTTTTTGGGGATTTTGGGGCCATTTCTGAGAGATTTTTTGGGTATTTTTGGGGGATTTTGGGAGATTTTTGGGGGAGATATTTTGGGATTTTGAAGAGATTTTTGGGACCATTTCTCGGGGATTTTGGGGCCATTTTATTGGGGATTTTTTGGGGATTTTTGGGGGATTTTGGGGCCATTTAGGGGGATTTTTTGGGGAATTTTTTGGGATTTTTGGGGGATTTTGGGGCCATTTTTGGAGGATTTTTTGGGGATTTTATCCAGGATTTTGGGGCCATTTTAGGGGAATTTTTGGGGACTTTTTGGCCATTTTGAGGGGAATTTTGAGGGATTTTGGAGGGATTTTGGCACCATTTTTGGGGGGATTTTTTTGAGATTTGTTTGGGATTTTGGGGGGATTTTGGGTCCATTTTTGGGGCACTTTTTTGGGTGATTTTGGAGGCATTTTGGGGGGGATTTTTTGGCCATTTTGGGGGATTTTTTCGGGATTTTGGGGCAATTTTGGAAGGATTTTTGGGGATTTTTAGAGAATTTTTTCAGGGGATTTTTTTGGGGATTTTTGGGAGATTTTTGGGGCTGATTTTGGGTGACTTTTGGGGCCATTTTTGAGGGATTTTTGAGGAATTATTTGGGATTTTGGAGCCATTTTTAGGAAATTTTTGGGGATTTTTTTGGGATTTTGGAGCCATTTGGGGGGGATTTTTTGGGGGATTTTTGGGGATTTTGGGGGGATTTTGGGGCCATTTGGGGGGAATTTTTTTGGCCATTTTGGGAGGATTTTTGAGGAAAATTTGGGGGATTTTGGGGGGATTTTGGGAGAATTTTTGGAGGGATTTTCTTGGGGATTTTTTGGGGGATTTTGCGGCCATTTTTGAGGGAATTTTTGGGAATTTTTTGAGAGTTTGGGGCCACTGGGGGAAAATTTTGGGATTTTTTTGGGATTTTGGGGCCATTTTTGAGACATTTTTTGGGGATTTTGGGGCCATTTTTGGGGGGGTTTTGGGGGGATTATTTGGGGTTTTGGGGGACATTTTTGAGATTTTTGGGGGGATTTTGGGGCCATTTCTGAGGGATTTTTGGGGGATTATTTGGGATTTTGGAGCCATTTTTGGGGGATTTTTTGGGGTTTTTTGGGGATTTTTGGGGCCATTTTTGGGAGATTTTTGGAGCGATTTTGGGGAATTTTTTGCAGGATTTGGGGCCATTTTTAGGAGATTTTTTGGGGGTTTTTTTTGGGATTTTGGGGCCATTTTTGAAGGATTTTTGGGGATTTTTGGGGGGATTTTGGGGCCATTTTGGAAGGACTTTTTTGGGGAGAATTTTTGGGGATTTTTTGGCCATTTTGGGGAGAATTTTTGGGGATTTTTGGGGGATTTTGGGGCCATTTTGGGGGGGATTTTTTGGGTGATTTTGGAGGCATTTTGGGGGGATTTTGGGGGGATTTTTTGGCCATTTTTGGGGGATTTTTTCGGGATTTTGAAGCCATTTTAAGGGGAATTTTTGGGGGATTTTTTGGCCATTCTGGGGGGATTTTTTCGGGATTTTGGGGCCATTTTTAGGGGAATTTCTGGGGATTTTTTGGCCATTTTGGGGGGAATTTTGGGGGATTTTTGAGGGATTTTAGGGCCATTTTGGTATCATTTCCATCCCCCCTCACCCCTCCCCTCCCCTCCCCCACTCACCTGGGGGTGCAGAGGAGGGTGGGGGTGGGGCGGGGGGGCCCCGGGGCCGCCCCCCCCCCCCCGGCCGCAGGGGCTGCTGGGTAGGGGGCGCCTCATGCTGGGGGGGGGCGCCCGGGCGGCCCAGCCTCACCTGAGCCGCGGCACCTGCGCAGGTGAGACACACCTGAGACACCTGGGACACACCTGGGACAGGTGAGACCTCACCTGAACCCTCCCAGCCTCACCTGGGACAGGTGAGACTCACCTGAGCTTCCCTGAGCTCACCTGAGCATCCCCAGCCTCACCTGAACCTCCCTAAACTCACCTGAGCCCCCCAGCCTCACCTGAGCCGCGGCACCTGCGCAGGTGAGAGAGGACCTGAGACCTCACCTGAGACAGGTGAGACCTCACCTGAACCCCCCTGAGCTCACCTGAACCCCCCCAGCCTCACCTGAGCCGCGGCACCTGCGCAGGTGAGACACACCTGAGACACCTGGGACACACCTGAGACCTCACCTGGGACAGGTGAGACTCCATCCCATCCCCCCCAGCCTCACCTGAGCTCACCTGAGCCTCCCTGAGCTCACCTGAGCCCCCCCAGCCTCACCTGAGCCGCAGCACCTGCGCAGGTGAGACACACCTGAGACACCTGGGACACACCTGAGACCTCACCTGAGACAGGTGAGACTCCATCCCAACCCCCTCAGCCTCACCTGAGCCCCCCCCAGCCTCACCTGAGCCCCCCTGAGCTCACCTGAGCCCCCCCAGCCTCACCTGAGCCGCGGCACCTGCGCAGGTGAGACACACCTGAGACACCTGAGACAGGTGAGACTCACCTGAGACCTCACCTGAGCCCCCCCAGCCTCACCTGAGCTCACCTGAGCTTCCCTGAGATCACCTGAGCCCCCCCAGCCTCACCTGAGCTCACCTGAGCCCCCCCAGCCTCACCTGAGCCGCGGCACCTGCGCAGGTGAGACACACCTGAGACACCTGAGACACACCTGAGACACACCTGAGACACACCTGGGACCTCACCTGAACCCCCCCAGCCTCACCTGAGCCTCCCTAAGCTCACCTGAACACCCCCAGCCTCACCTGAACCCTCCCAGCCTCACCTGGGACAGGTGAGACTCACCTGAGACCTCACCTGAGCCCCCCCAGCCTCACCTGAGCTGCGGCACCTGCCCAGGTGAGACACACCTGAGACACCTGAGACACACCTGAGACCTCACCTGAACCTCCTCAGCCTCACCTGAGCCCCCCCAGCCTCACCTGAACACCCTCAGCCTCACCTGGGACAGGTGAGACTCACCTGAGCCCCCCCTGAGCTCACCTGAGCCCCCCCAGCCTCACCTGAGCCGCGGCACCTGTGCAGGTGAGACACACCTGAGACACCTGAGACACACCTGAGACCTCACCTGAACCCCCCCAGCCTCACCTGAGCCCCCCTGAGCTCACCTGAGCCCCCCCAGCCTCACCTGAGCCGCGGCACCTGCGCAGGTGAGACACACCTGAGACACCTGGGACACACCTGAGACACACCTGAGACAGGTGAGACCTCACCTGAACTCACCTGAACCCCCCCAGCCTCACCTGAGCTCACCTGAACCCCCCCAGCCTCACCTGAGCCGCAGCACCTGCGCAGGTGAGACACACCTGAGACACCTGGGACACACCTGAGACACACCTGAGACAGGTGAGACCTCACCTGAACCCCCCAGCCTCACCTGAGCTTCCCTGAGCTCACCTGAGCCCCCCCAGCCTCACCTGAGCCGCGGCACCTGTGCAGGTGAGACACACCTGAGACACCTGAGACCTCACCTGAACCCCCCCAGCTGTCTCTCACCTCTCTCACCTGTCTCTCACCTGTCTCACCTGTCTCTCACCTGTCTCTCACCTGTCTCACCTGTCTCTCACCTGTCTCACCTGTCTCTCACCTCTCTCACCTGTCTCACCTGTCTCTCACCTGTCTCTCACCTGTCTCACCTGTCTCTCACCTGTCTCACCTGTCTCTCACCTCTCTCACCTGTCTCACCTGTCTCTCACCTGTCTCTCACCTGTCTCACCTGTCTCTCACCTGTCTCACCTGTCTCACCTGTCTCTCACCTGTCCCACCTGTCTCTCACCTGTCTCTCACCTGTCTCACCTGTCTCACCTGTCTCTCACCTGTCTCACCTGTCTCTCACCTGTCTCTCACCTGTCTCTCACCTGTCTCACCTGTCTCTCACCTGTCTCTCACCTGTCTCACCTGTCTCTCACCTGTCTCACCTGTCTCACCTGTCTCTCACCTGTCTCTCACCTGTCCCTCACCTGTCCCCCCGTGTCTCACCTGTGTGCGCGGGGCCCTCCTCCTCCTCCTCACACTCCACTTCCACGGTGCCGGTGAGGCCGGGGGGGCGTCCTGGGGACAGGTGAGATGGGGGAGGGGTCAGACACACCTGGGACAGGTGAGACACACCTGAGACACACCTGGGGACAGATGAGACACACCTGGGATGGGTCAGACACACCTGGGGACAAGTCAGACATGGGGGGGGGGGGGGGTCAGACACACCTGGGGATAGGTGAGAAACACCTGGGACACACCGGGGGGGATCAGACACACCTGGGACACACCTGGGGACAGCTGAGACACACCTGGGGGGGTCAGACACACCTGGGACACACCTGGGGACAGGTGAGACACACCTGGGGATGGAGGAGACACACCTGGAGGAGTCAGACACACCTGGGACACACCTGGGACACACTGGGGACAGGTGAGACATGGGGGGGGTCAGACACACCTGGGGACAGGTGAGAAACACCTGGGATGGGTCAGACACACCTGGGGCGGGTCAGACACACCTGGGGCGGGTCAGACACACCTGGGAGGGGTCAGACACACCTGGGACACACCTGAGACACCTGGGACAGGTGAGACATGGAGGGGGGTCAGACACACCTGGGACAGGTGAGACACACCTGGAACACACCTGGAGGGGATCAGACACACCTGGGATGGTTCAGACACAACTGGGGGGGTCAGACACACCTGGGGACAGGTAAGACACACCTGGGACACACCTGGGACACACCTGGGACAGGTGAGACGGGGGGAGGGGTCAGACACACCTGGGGACAGGTGAAACACACCTGTGACACACCTGAGACACACCTGGGGACAGGTGAAACACACCTGGAGGGGGTCAGACACACCTGGGACACACCTGGAGAGGGTCAGACACAACTGGGACAGGTGAGACACACCTGGAGGAGTCAGGCACACCTGGAGGGGTCAGACACACCTGGGACACACCTGGGGACAGGTGAGAAACGGGGCCGGGGGTCAGACACACCTGGGACACACCTGGGGGGGGAGTCAGACACACCTGGGACAGGTGAGACACCGGGGAGGGGTCAGACACACCTGGGCACGCCTGGGGACAGGTGAGACACACCTGGACGGGGTCAGACACACTTGGGACAGGTGAGACACACCTGGGACACACCTGGGGACAGGTGAGACGGGGGGTCAAACACACCTGGGACACACCTGGGGGGGTCAGACACACCTGGGGGGACGTGGACACACCTGGGGGAGGTCCTGGGCACACCTGAGAGCACCTGGGGGCACCTGAGAGCACCTGGGGAGAGCAGAACAGGTGAGTCAGGGATGGGGAACACACCTGGGCACACCTGAGGGTACCTGGGGACAGGTGAGGGGTACCTGGGGACACCTGAGAGCACCTGGGGTCACCTGTCCCACACAGGGACCCCAAAACTCCCAAAAATGACCCCAAAAACCCCAAAAATGACCCCAAAACTTCCCAAAGTGACCCCAAAACCCCAAAAGTGACCCCAAAATCCCAAACTGGGACCTCAAAACCCCCAAAGTGACCCCAAAACCCCAAAAGTGACCCCAAAATGACCCCAAAACCCCAAAAGTGACCCCAAAACCCCAAAAGGGACCCCAAAATCTCAAACTGACCCCAAAACCCCAAAATGACCCCAGAACCCCAAAAATGACCCCAAAAACCTCAAAAGGGACCCCAAAACTCCCAAAAATGACCCCAAAATCTCAAACTGGGACCCCAAAACGCCAAAAAGTGACCCCAAAACCCCAAAAGTGACCCCAAAACCCCAAACTGGGACCCCCAAACCCTAAATTGAGACCCCAAAATCCCAAACTGGGATCTCAAAACCCCAAAAAGTGACCCCCAAACCCCAAAAGTGACCCCAAAATCTCAAACTGGGACCCCCAAAACCCCAAAAAGTGACCCCAAAACCCCAAAATTGACCCCAAAATCCCAAACTGGGATGCCCAAAATTCCAAAGTGACTCCACAACCCCAAAATTGACCCCAAAATCCCAAACTGGGACTCTCCAAAACCCCAAATTGACCTCAAAGTGACCCCAAAACCCCTAAACTGACCCCAAAACCCCAAAATCCCAAAAGTGCCCCAAAAATCCCGAAATAGAATCCCCAAAACCCCAAAATTGACCCCAAAACCCCAAACTTGAATCCCCAAAATCCCAAACTGGGACCCTCAAACCCTAAATTGGGACCCCAAAACCCCAAAAGTGACCCCAATACCCCAAAAGTGCCCCAAATACCCCAAAAGTGACCCCAAAATCCCAAACTGGGACCCCCAAAATTCCAAAGTGACTCCAAAACCCCAAAATTGACCCCAAAATCCCAAACTGGGACTCTCCAAAACCCCAAATTGACCTCAAAGTGACCCCAAAACCCCCAAAGTGACCCCAAAACCCCCAAAGTGACCCCAAACCCCAAAGTGACCCCAAACCCCACACACGGACCCCAAAGTGACCCCAAACCCCACTCCGGGACCCCAAAGTGACCCCAAACCCCACACAGGGACCCCAAAGTGACCCCAGACCCCACACAGGGACCCCAAATCAGAGACCCCAAACTCCAAATCGAGCACCCCAAATCAGGGACCCCAAACCCCAAATCAGGGACCCCAAACCCCAAATCAGGGACCCCAAATCTTAGACCCAAACCCCAAATCAGGGACTCTAAACCAAGAACCCTAAACCAGAAACCCCAAATCAGAGACTCCAAATCAGAGACTCCAAATCAGGGACCCCAAATCAGGGACCCCAAACAAGAAACCCCAAACCAGAGACTCCAAATCTGAGACCCCAAATCAGGGACCCCAAGTCAGAGACCCCAAACCAGAGACCCCAAACCAGAGACCCCAAACCAGGGACCCCAAACCAGGGATCCCAAATCAGGAATCCCAAATCAGGGATCCCAAATCAGAGACCCCAAATCAGGGACCCCAAATCAGGGACCCCGAATCAAAGACCCCAAATCAGGAACCCCAAATCTGAGACCCCAAATCTGAGACCCCAAACCCCAAATCAGGGACCTCAAATCAGAGACCCCAAATCAGAGACCCCAAATCAGGGACCCCAAATCTGAGACCCCAAATCAGAGACCCCGAATCAAAGACCCCAAATCAGAGACCCCGAATCAAAGACCCCAAATCAGGAACCCCAAATCTGAGACCCCAAATCTGAGACCCAAATCCCAAATCAAGGACCCTGAAGCAGGAATGCAAATCCCAAATCAGGGACCCCAAACCCCTCACAGCCCCTGACCCCAAATCAGGGACCCCAAATTAGAGACTCCAAACCCCGAATCAGAGACCCCAAATCAGGGACCCCAAACCAGGGACCCCAAACCAGAGACCCCAAACCAGAGACCCCAAATCTGGGACCCCAAAGCAGAGACCCTAAATCAGAGACCCCAAACCAGAGACTCCAAATCAGGGACCCCAAATCAGAGACCCCAAATCTGAGACCCCAAATCAGGGACCCCAAACCCCAAATCAAGCGCCACAAACCAAGAACCCCAAATCAGAGACCTCAAATCAGGGACCTCAAATTAGGGACCCCAAATCTGAGACCCAAATCAGAGACTCCAAACCCCAAATCAGGGACCCCAAATCAGAGACCCCAAACCCCAAATCAGGGACCCCAAATCAGAGACCCCAAATCAGGGACCCCAAACCAGGGACCCCAAATCAGAGACCCCAAATCAGAGACCCCAAATCAGGGACCCCAAATCAGGGACCCCAAATCAGAGACCCCAAATCAGGGACCCCAAACCAGGGACCCCAAATCAGAGACCCAAATCCCAAATCAAGGACCCTGAAGCAGGAACCCCAAACCCCAAATCAAGACCCCAAACCAGGGACCCCAAATCAGAGACCCCAGACCAGGGACCCCAAATCAGAGACCCCAGACCAGGGACCCCAGACCAGGGACCCCAAGCCCCTCACAGCCCCTGAGAGCAAACTAGGGACCCCAAATCAGGGACCCCAAACCAGAGACCCCAAACCAGGGACCCCAAACCCCAAATCAAGGACCCTGAAGCAGGAACCCCAAACCCCAAATCAAGGACCCCAAACCAGGAACCCCAAACCAGAGACTCCAAATCAGAGACCCCAAAACAGGGACCCCAAACCCCAAATCAAGGGCCCAAAATCAAGGACCCCAAACCCATCACAGCGCCCTGACCCCAAACCAGGGACCCCAAACCAGAGACCCAAATCAGGGACCCCAAATCAGGGACCTTAAACCAGAGACTGTAAATCAAGGACCCCAAACCTGAAACACAAATCCCAAACCAGAGACCCCAAATCAGGGACCCCAAATCAGGGACCTTAAACCAGAGACTCCAAATCAGGGCCCCCAAACCAAGGACCCAAATCCCAAATCAAGGACCCCAAACCAGGAACCCCAAGTCAGAGACCCCAAAGCAGAGACTCCAAATCAGGGACCCCAAATCAGAGACCCCAAATCTGAGACCCCAAATCTGAGACCCCAAATCTGAGACCCCAAATCCCAAATCAAGGACCCCGAAGCAGAGACCCCAAATCAGAGACCCCAAATCAGGGACCCCAGACCCCTGGCAGTCCCTGACCCCAAACCAAACACCACACTGGGGGTCCCTCACCCCACACCGGGGGTCCCTCACCCCACACCGAGGGTCCCTCACCCCACACCGAGGGTCCCTCACCCCACACCGGGGTCCCTCACCCCACACCGAGGGTCCCTCACCCCACACCGAGGGTCCCTCACCCCACACCGGGGTCCCTCACCCCACACCGAGGTCCCCTCAGCCCTCACCGAGGGTCCCTCACCCCACACCGAGGGTCCCTCACCCCTCTCCCCACACCGCGGGTCCCTCATCGCTCCTCTCACTCCTCACCCCACACCGGGTTCCCCACACCCCACACCGGGGTCCCTCACCCCACACCGGGGTCCCTCACCCCAAACCGAGGGTCCCCTCACCCCTCACCGAGGGTCCCTCACCCCACACCGAGGGTCCCTCACCCCAAATCGAGGGTCCCTCACCCCTCACCAAGGGTCCCTCACCCCACACTGGGTTCCCCTCACCCCACACTGGGTTCCCCTCACCCCACACCGGGGGTCCCTCACCCCTCACCGAGGGTCCCTCACCCCTCACCGGGGTCCCTCACCCCACATCGAGGGTCCCTCACCCCACACCGAGGGTCCCTCACCCCACATCGAGGGTCCCTCACCCCACACCGAGGGTCCCTCACCGGATTCCTCTCACCCCACACCGTGGTCCCCTCACCCTCACCAGGCTCCATCCCCCTACACCGAGGATCCTTCACCCCTCACCGAGGGTCCCTCACCCCACACCGGGGGTCCCCTCACCCCTCAGCCAGGTCCCTCACCCCTCACCCCACACTGGGAGTCCCTCGGCCCTCACCCCTTTACCGAGGGTCCCTCACCCCACACTGGGGGTCTTTCACCGGGGTCCCTCACCTCACACCAGGTTCCCCTCACCCCACACTGGGGGTCCCTCACCGGGTTTCCCCTCACCGGGGATCTCTCACCCCACACCGGGGGTCCCTCACCCCACACCGGGGGTCCCTCACCCCACACCCCACACCGGGTTCCCCTCACCCCACACCGGGGTCCCTCACCCCACACCGGGTTCCCCTCACCCCACACCGGGTTCCCCTCACCCCACACCGGGTTCCCCTCACCCCACACCGGGGGTCCCTCACCCCACACCCCACACCGGGTTCCCCTCACCCCACACCGGGTTCCCCTCACCCCACACCGGGGGTCCCTCACCCCACACCCCACACCGGGTTCCCCTCACCCCACACCGGGGGTCCCTCACCCCACACCCCTCACCGGGTTCCCCTCACCCCACACTGGGGGTCCCCTCACCCCTCAGCCGGGTTCCTCACCCCTCACCGGGGGTCCCTCACCGGGTTTCCCCTCACCGGGGATCTCTCACCCCTCACCGGGTTCCCCTCACCCCTCACCGAGGGTCCCTCACCGGGTTCCCCTCACCCCACACCGGGTTCCCCTCACCCCACACCGGGTTCCCCTCACCCCACACCGGGGGTCCCTCACCCCACACCCCTCACCGGGTTCCCCTCACCCCACACCGAGGGTCCCTCACCGGGTTCCCCTCACCCCACACCGGGTTCCCCTCACCCCACACCCCTCACCGGGTTCCCCTCACCCCTCTCCGGGTTCCCCTCACCGGGGTCCCTCACCCCACACCGGGGTCCCTCACCCCTCACCAGGTTCCCCTCACCCCTCACCGAGGGTCTCTCCCCGGGTTTCCCCTCACCCCTCTCCCCACACCGAGGGTCCCTCACCCCTCACCCCTTTACCGAGGGTCCCTCACCCACACCGGGGGTCCCTCACCCCTCACCGGGTTCCCCTCACCCCTCACCGGGGGTCCCTCACCGGGGGTCTCTCCACCCCTCACCGAGGGTCCCTCACGCCACACCGGGCGTCACTCAGCCCTCACCTCACACCTGGATCCCTCACCCCACACTGAGGGTCCCTCACCGGGTTCCTCTCACCCCACACTGGGGGTCCCTCACCCCTCACCAGGTTCCCCTCATTAGGGGTCGGCACCCCTCTCCCCACACCGAGAGTCCCTCATCGCTCCTCTCACTCCTCACCTCACACCGAGGGTCCCTCACCCCACACCGGGGTCCCTTCACCCCACATTGGGGGTCCCTCACCGAGGGCCCCTCACCCCTCTCCGGGTTCCCCTCACCGGGTTCCCCTCACCCCTCACCCCACACCGGGTTCCCCTCACCGGGTTCCCCTCACCCCACACCGGGGGTCTCTCCCCGGGTTCCCCTCACCCCTCACCGGGAGTCTCTCCCCGGGTTCCCCTCACCCCACACCGGGAGTCTCTCACCGGGTTCCCCTCACCCCACACCGAGGGTCTCTCCCCGGGTTTCCCCTCACCCCTCACCGAGGGTCTCTCCCCGGTTTCCCCTCACCCCTCACCGAGGGTCTCTCCCCGGCTTTCCCCTCACCCCTCTCCCCACACCGAACCCCCTCCCCCATTACCGCTCGCTCCCTACCGGTCCCGCCGCCTCACGGACGGGGTGGGGGGGCGAAGGAAGATGAGGATGAGGAGGAGGAGGAGGAAGAGGCGGAAGGACGGGCCGTGAGGGGAGGGGAGCTGAGGGGGGGCGGGGGGGAGCCCCGGGGAGGCGCCTCCGCCGCCGCTCCGCCTCCACCGCCAAATGGCGGCCGGGTGCCCCCTCCCCTTAACCGAGACCCCTCCACCACCTCAGCACCCCCAAACCCCCCCCGGGCCCCCCCAGAGCCCCCCCCCGGGCCCTCCTCCCCCCGTCTCCCTCAGGGCTCACGGGAAATGGAGTCCGCGCCGCTGAGGGGAGACGCCGGCAAATGGCGGCGGCCGCGCGCGCGCCCGCCGAGCTCTCGCGAGAGCGCAACGCTCCGCCAATGGGCGATCTCGCGAGATCTCGCACGCCGGCCTCACCCCGCCCTTCCTCAGCTCCTCCCGCCTTTCGCCTTTCCCGCCCCTCTCGACCCGCCCCCCGTCAAATCTCGCGAGGGTTCCTATTGAAACGAGCAGGGATCTCGCGAGATCAAACTCTACCCCTCCCATCCCGCTCCGAGCTCCGCCTTCCAGCCCTCCCGCCACGCAAAATCTCGCGAGATCTCCCATTCAGCAGGAGTGGGATGTCGCGAGATCTCCTTCCTTCCCCCCCTCCCCCACGCCCTCCTCCTCCCAGCCCGCCCGCCGCGCCAAATGTCGCGAGATCTCCCATTGAGCCGAACAGCGATCTCGCGAGATCTCTCTCGTCCTTCCCCCTTCACGCCCTCCCCCCACGCCACGTCTCGCGAGAGCGCTGCGCGTTTGAATGGGCGCTCTCGCGAGACCTCGGCCCTCCCTCTTCCCTTTCTCCCCTCTCCGTCCCGGCCTCCCCCCACGCCAAGTCTCGCGAGATTGTGACGCTTCCCTCTGGGCGCTATGGCGGTGTTTCAACCCCCTCCTTCCTCCCTCCTCCCTCATCTCCCTCCCGCCGCAGGATGTCTCGCGAGATCGTACCGCTTCACTGCGGGCTGTCTCGCGAGATTTGAACACCCCCCCCCAGGATCTGAGGTTTTCCTCTCAATCCCGCCTCCTTCCCGCTCTTTATGGAACTCTCGCGAGAACGCCGTGCGTCTCAATGCGTGTTCTCGCGAGATTTTCCCTCGCCCATCCCTCGCTCCCCCCCCAGCCTGCGATCCCTAGTCGCCAAATCTCGCGAGACCTCCTCGCGTTTTAATCGGCGCTCTAGCAAGATCTCGTTTTTTCCTCTAATCTCTGTGGGAGATCTCGCGGGATCTTTAACCCGCCCTCCCCCTCTTTTCAGCCTTCCGGAGTCTCGCGAGATCCTCGCACTTAAGCAAAGAAACTCTCGCGAGATCTCGCTTTGTCCCACCCCTCCCCCTTTCCCACCTCCGCCGCGAGATCTCGCGAGACTTGAGGTGAAAGGAAGGATCCAGATCTGGGCCGCTTTTGACCACGCCCCTTTGTGGGCGTGGCTAGAGGAAAAGAAAGCGTGGCCAATCATAAACGTCATCGTTTGTCTCCACTTCCGGTCATCGCCATCACTTCCGGTGTGAACGACGCCATGTTGGACCCACAGCCACATGGAACCCTGCGCGCCGCCATCTTGGCCGCAGCGCGCCGCCATCTTGGCCGCTGGGTGCCGCCATCTTGGCCGCGCCGCAGAGGATGATGGGATCCACCCCCTCCCCCCCATTCCCAAAAATTCCCAGAAACTTTTTTGGGGATTTTTCAACTTTTTTTTATCCAAACGGAGCCAAAACGGAGCAGAAACACAAAAAATTCCCCTTTTGGCCCCAAAACGCGCCCGGGGGGAGGGGGGGGGGGGAGGGGGAAGGGCCCCAAAGGTCACCTGGGCACACCTGGGCACACCTGGGCACACCTGGGGGGGACCAAAAAGTCACGGGGGGGGTCCCTGGGCCTCGCCCAGGTGGCTCCAGGTGAGCTCAGGTGTAATGCCAGGTGTGCCCAGGTGTGCCCAGGTGTCCCAGGTGTGCCCAGGTGTACCCAGGTGTGCCCAGGTGTGTGCCCAGGTACCACCCAGGTGTGCCCAGGTACCTCCCAGGTGTGCCCAGGTGTGCCCAGGTACCACCCAAGTGTACCCAGGTACCCCCCAGGTGTGCCCAGGTGTGTCTTTAAGAGCACTCAGGTGTGCCCAGGTGGCACCAAAGGCTCTCAGGTGTGCCCAGGTGTGCCCGGGTACTCCCAGATGTGCCCAGGTGTGTGCCAGGTGTGCCCAGCTGAATCCTGGGTACCCTCAGGTGTTTCCCAGGTACCCCCAGGGTGTGCCCAGGTGTGCCCCGGTGTGCCCAAACCATACCCAGGTGTGCCCCCAGGTGTGCCCCCAGGTGTGCCCAGGTGTGCCCAGGTGTGCCCAGCTCCGTCCCAGGTGTACCTCAGGTGTCCCCAAATATATCCAGATGTATCCCAGGTGTACCCCAGGTGTGCCCAGGTACCCCCAGCTGTACCCAAGCCACACCCAGATCTATCCTGGCTGCCCCTGAGGTACCCCCAGGTGCACCCAGGTGTGCCCAGGTGTGCCCAGTTGTGCCCAGGTACCCCCCCCAGGTGCCCCCAGGTACCTCCCTAGCCACACCCAGGTCTATCCCAGGTACCCCCAGGTGTGCCCAGGTGTGCCCAGCTCTGTCCCAGCTGTACCTCAGGTAGACCCAGGTGTGCCCAGACACCCCCAGATCTGTCCAGGTCTATCCCAGGTGTGCCCAGGTGTGCCCAGGTACCCCCAGCTAACCCCAGGTGTGCCCAGGTGTATCCCAGGTACCCCCAGGTGCCCCCAGGTGTGCCCAGGTGTGCCCAGGTGTATCCCAAGTACCCCCGGGCACCCCCAGGAGTGTGCCCAGGTGTGCCCAGATGCCCCCTGGTGCCCCCAGGTCCATCTCAGGCGCCCCCAGGTGTGCCCAGGCCTATCCCAGCTACACCAGGTGTGCCCAGGTGTGCCCAGGTGCCCCCAGGTGTATCCAGGTCAATCCCAGATGCCCCCAGGTGCCCCCAGGTGCATCTCAGGTGCCCCCAGGTGCGCCCAGGTGTGCCCAGGTCTGTCCCAGGTACCCCTAGGCTTGCCCCCAGGTGTGCCCAGGTGTGCCCAGGTGCACCCAGGTGTCCCCAGGTGTATCCCAGGTGTACCCAGGTCAATCCCAGATGCCCCCAGGTGCCCCCAGGTGCCCCCAGGTGTATCCCAGGTGTGCCCAGATGCGCCCAGGTGTGCCCAGGTCTGTCCCAGGTACCCCTAGGCTTGCCCCCAGGTGTGCCCAGGTGTGCCCAGGCGCCCCCAGGTGCCCCCAGGTGTGCCCAGGTGTGCCCAGGTGTGCCCAGGTACGCCCAGGTCCATCCTAGGTACCCCCAAGTGTGCCCAGGTGCCCCCAGGTGCCCCCAGGTGTGCCCAGGTGTGCCCAGGTGTATCCCAGGTGTATCCCAGGTGTGCCCAGGTGCCCCCAGGTGTGCCTAGGTCAATCCCAGATGCCCCCAGGTGTGCCCAGGTGTATCCCAGATGCCCCCAGGTGCCCCCAGGTGTGCCCAGGTGTCCCCAGGTGCCCCCAGGTGTATCCCAGGTGTGCCCAGGTGCCCCCAGGTGTGCCCAGGTGTGCCCAGGTGTGCCCAGGTGTGTCACAGGAAGTAATCCGCCACGGGTTTCTTGGCGGGGATCCCGCGCGTCTCCTGCGGCGCCGCCTCGAAGATGATGAACTCCTTCTGCAGGTGCTCGTCCAGCTCCAAGATGGCCGCCACGTTACCGCACCTGCCCGGCGTTTGCATCTCATTTACATCTCGTTTGCATCTCATTTGCATCTCATTAATCAGTTTTCATAGTTTTTTACGAGCTCCCACCTGCCCAGCTCACCTGGACGGCCCAGCCCCACCTGGCTGCCCTAGGCTCCGCCCCTTCTCTGGCTAACTGCTTGTTCGTATCTCATTTACATCTCATTTGCATTCCATTAATAAGATCTAGTGGGGCTCTACCTACCCAGCTCCCACCTGCACAGCTCACCTGGATGCCCTGAACCCCGCCCAGCCCCACCTGACTGCCCCAGGCTCCGCCCCCTTTGTGATTAAATCCTTGCTTGCATCTCATCTGCATCTCATTTGCATCCCATTAATCAGGTTTAGTGGGGCTCTACCTGCCCAACTCCCACCTGCCCAGCTCACCTGAAAACCCACAACCCCGCCCAGCCCCACCTGACTGCCCCAGCTCCGCCCCCTGTGCATCTCACGTCTCATTTTCATCTAATTTGCATATCATTTGCATCTCATTAATCAGGTTTAGTGGCGCTCTTAAGCGAGCTCCCACCTGCACAGCTCACCTGGACGGCTCAGCCCTACCTGGCTGCCCCAGGCTCCGCCCCCTTTATGGCTGACTTCTTGTTTGCATCTCATTTGCATGTCATTTGCATCTCATTATTCAGGTTTAGTGGGACTCTACCTGCCCAGCTCCCACCTGCACAGCTCACCTGGACACCCTGAACCCCGCCCAGCCCCACCTGACTGCCCCAGCTCCGCCCCCTGTGTATCTCACATCTCATTTGCATTCCATTTGCATCTCATTTGCATCCCATTAATCAGCATTAGTGGGGCGCTACCTGCCCAGCTCCCACCTGCCCAGCTCATCTGGACACCCCGAACCCTGCCCACCCCCACGTGACCGCCCACAGCTCCGCCCCCTGTGCATCTCACATCTCATTTGCATCTGATTTGCATACTAATAGCAGTAATTACACACCAGTCCCACCCTCCCATCCACATCTGGACCCCCTCACCTGGACCCCATCGCTTCACCTGTACAGGTGTGCCCAAACTCCACCTGTCCACCAAGTAACCACCAATTAAATACCACATAATTCCCCCCTAATTAGCATGTGATTAGCATACCGGTAGCAGTAATTACGCCCCATTCTCGCCTTCCCATCAATGTCTGGACCCCCTCACCTGGACCCCATCGCTTCACCTGTACAGGTGCGCCCAAACCCCACCTGCACCTCATAGAACCATCATCTAATTAACGCCTAATTAGCATCTCATTAGCATATCAGTAGCAGTAATTAGGCCTCATTCCCACCCTCCCATCCATGTCTGGACCCCCTCACCTGGACCCCATCGCTTCACCTGTACAGGTGTGCCCAAACCCCACTGGTACCTTATAAAACCGCCACCTAATTATGACCTAATTCCCCCCTAATTAGCATGTGATTAGCATACCGGTAGCAGTAATTGGGGGCGGACCAGACGGTGAGCACGGTCTCTCCGAAGTGCCACTTGTAGCCCTCCATGACGAGCTGGTGTCCCCCAACCCCACCTGTCCCCCAGGTAACCCTCAATCAAACACCCCACAATTCCCCCCTAATTAGCATGTGATTTGCATACTGGCAGCAGTAATTAGGCCCCATTCCCACCCTCCCATCCATGTCTGGACCCCCTCACCTGGACCCCATCGCTTCACCTGTACAGGTGTGCCCAAACCACACTGGTACCTTATAAAACCGCCACCTAATTAACACCTAATTAGCATCTCATTAGCATACCGATTGCACTAATTAGGCCCCATTCCCACCCTCCCATCCATGTCTGGACCCCCTCACCTGGACCCCATCACTTCACCTGTACAGGTGTGCCGAAACCCCACCTGTGCATCATACGTCTACCAGATAATTATGACCTAATTAAGACTTAATTAGCATGTGATTAGCATACTGGTAGCAGTAATTGGGAGCGGACCAGACGGTGAGCACGGTCTCCCCGAAGTGCCACATGTAGCCCTCCATGACGAGCTGGTGTCCCCCAGCTAACCCCCAATTCAATATCACATAATCCCCCCCTAATTAGCATCTAATTAGCATAACGGTAGCAGTAATTAGGCCCCATTCCCACCCTCCCATCCATGTCTGGACCCCCTCACCTGGACCCCATCGCTTCACCTGTACAGGTGTGCCCAAACCACACCTGCACCTCATACAACT
Source organism: Fringilla coelebs (assembly GCF_963513975.1). Classification (NCBI taxonomy): domain Eukaryota; kingdom Metazoa; phylum Chordata; class Aves; order Passeriformes; family Fringillidae; genus Fringilla; species Fringilla coelebs. The sequence continues at coordinate 511,232 of NC_140061.1, forward strand.
ATCATCTAATTAACGCCTAATTAGCATCTCATTAGCATACCGTTAGCAGTACTTAGGCCCCATTCCCATCCTCCCATCCATGTCTGAACCCCCTCACCTGGACCCCATCACTTCACCTGTACAAGTGTGCCCAAACCCCACCTCCACCTCATAGAACAGCCACCTAATTATGACCTAATTAAGACTTAATTAGCATCTCATTAGCATACCAATAGCAAGAATTAGACCCCATTCTCACCCTCCCATCCATGTCTGGACCCCCTCACCTGCACCCCATCACTTCACCTGTAAGGTGTGCCCAGACCCCACCGGCACCTCATACATCTACCACATAATTACCATCTAATTAACACCTAATTAGCATCTCATTAGCATACTGCTAGCAGTAATTTGGCGTTATTTCCACCCTCCCATCCATGTCTGGACCCCCTCACCTGGACCCCATCACTTCCTGTACAGGTGTGCCCAAACCCCACCTGTCCCCCAAGTAACCCCCAATTAAATTCTACATAATTTCCCCCTAATTAGCATCTGATTAGCATACCGGTAGCAGTAATTGGGGGCGGACCAGACGGTGAGCACGGTCTCCCCGAAGTGCCACTTGTAGCCCTCCATGACGAGCTGGTGTTCCCCAACCCCACCTGTCCCCCAGGTAACCCCCAATCAAACACCCCACAATTCCCCCCTAATTAACATCTCATTAGCATACCGGTAGCAGTAATTAGGCCCCATTCCCACCCTCCCATTCATGTCTGGACCCCCTCACCTGGACCCCATCGCTTCACCTGTACAGGTGTGCCCAAAGCCCACCTGCACGTCAAAGAACAACCATCTAATTACCATTTAATTAACACCTAATTAGCATGTCATTTGCATACCAGTAGCAGGAATTAGGCCCCATTCCCACCCTCCCATCCATGTCTGGACCCCCTCACCTGCACCCCATCGCTTCACCTGTACAGGTGTGCCCAAACCACACTGGTACCTTATAAAACCACCACCTAATTAACACCTAATTAGCATCTCATTAGCATACCGGTAGCACTAATTAGACACCAGTCCCACCCTCCCATCCATGTCTGGACCCTCTCACCTGGACCCCATCACTTCCTGTACAGGTGCGCCCAAACCCCACTGGTACCTTATAGAACCGCCATATAATTATGACCTAATTTCCCCCTAATTAGCATGTGATTAGCATACCGGTAGCAGTAATTGGGGGCGGACCAGACGGTGAGCACGGTCTCCCCAAAGTGCCACTTGTAGCCCTCCATGACGAGCTGGTGTCCCCCAACCCCACCTGTCCCCCAGGTAACCCTCAATCAAACACCCCACAATTCCCCCCTAATTAGCATCTCATTAGCATACCGGTAGCAGTAATTTGGCATTATTTCCACCCTCCCATCCATGCCTGGACCCCCTCACCTGGACCCCATCGCTTCACCTGTACAGGTGTGCCCAAACCCCACTGGTACCTTATAAAAACACCATCTAATTAACACCTAATTAGCATCTCATTAGCATACCAACACCACTATTTAGGCACCATTCCTACCCTCCCATCCATGTTTGGACCCCCTCACCTGGACCCCATCGCTTCACCTGTACAGGTGTGCCGAAACCCCACTGGTACCTCATACATCTATCACATAATTACCATCTAATTATTCCCTAATTAGCATCTCATTAGCATACCGATAGCACTAATTAGGCCCCATTCCCACCCTCCCATCCATGTCTGGACCCCCTCACCTGGACCCCATCGCTTCACCTGTACAGGTGCGCCCAAACCCCACCTGCACGTCAAAGAACCACCATCTAATTACCATTTAATTAACACCTAATTAGCATGTGATTTGCATACCAGTAGCAGGAATTAGGACCCATTCCCACCCTCCCATCCATGTCTGGACCCCCTCACCTGGGCCCCATCACTTCACCTGTACAGGTGCACCCACACCACAACTGTTACTAAAAACAACTCCCAATTAAAATATGCATAATTCCCCCCTAATTAGCATGTGATTAGCATACCGGTAGCAGTAATTGGGGGCGGACCAGACGGTGAGCACGGTCTCCCCAAAGTGCCACTTGTAGCCCTCCATGACGAGCTGGTGGGCGCGGCAGATCATGGAGACCTCGTTGGCCGCGTTGAACTGAGCGACGACGTCGGAGCCGAACAGGTAACCCGCCCCCCGAGGGGACACGCCCCAACCCGTGGTGTCTGCGGGGGGACAGGTGAGGGACAGGTGAGACAGGTGAGACAGGTGAGAGAGGTGAGAGACAGGTGAGAGACAGGTGAGACAGGTGAGAGACAGGTGAGGGACAGGTGAGAGACAGGTGAGAGACAGGTGAGGGACAGGTGAGAGACAGGTGAGAGAGGGGTGAGACAGGTGAGACAGGTGAGAGACAGGTGAGACAGGTGAGAGACAGGTGAGAGACAGGTGAGACAGGTGAGAGACAGGTGAGACAGGTGAGAGACAGGTGAGAGACAGGTGAGACAGGTGAGAGACAGGTGAGACAGGTGAGAGACAGGTGAGACAGGTGAGAGACAGGTGAGAGACAGGTGAGAGACAGGTGAGACAGGTGAGAGACAGGTGAGACAGGTGAGACAGGTGAGACAGGTGAGAGACAGGTGAGAGACAGGTGAGACAGGTGAGAGACAGGTGAGACAGGTGAGACAGGTGAGAGACAGGTGAGACAGGTGAGAGACAGGTGAGAGACAGGTGAGAGACAGGTGAGACAGGTGAGACAGGTGAGAGACAGATGAGAGACAGGTGAGACAGGTGAGACAGGTGAGAGACAGGTGAGAGACAGGTGAGAGACAGGTGAGAGACAGGTGAGAGACAGGTGAGACAGGTGAGAGACAGGTGAGAGACAGGTGAGACAGGTGAGAGACAGGTGAGAGACAGGTGAGAGACAGGTGAGAGACAGGTGAGAGACAGGTGAGACAGGTGAGGGACAGGTGAGAGACAGGTGAGACAGGTGAGGGACAGGGGGGACAGGTGAGGGACAGGTGAGACAGGTGAGAGACAGGTGAGACAGGTGAGAGACAGGTGAGAGACAGGTGAGACAGGTGAGAGACAGGTGAGACAGGTGAGAGACAGGGGGGACAGGTGAGAGACAGGTGAGAGACAGGTGAGAGAGGTGAGAGACAGGTGAGACAGGTGAGAGACAGGTGAGACAGGTGAGGGACAGGGGGGACAGGTGAGAGACAGGTGAGAGACAGGTGAGAGAGGTGAGAGACAGGTGAGACAGGTGAGAGACAGGTGAGACAGGTGAGACAGGTGAGACAGGTGAGAGACAGGTGAGAGACAGGTGAGAGACAGGTGAGACAGGTGAGGGACAGGGGGGACAGGTGAGACAGGTGAGAGAGGTGAGAGACAGGTGAGACAGGTGAGAGACAGGTGAGAGACAGGTGAGACAGGTGAGGGACAGGTGAGAGACAGGTGAGACAGGTGAGGGACAGGGGGAACAGGTGAGGGACAGGTGAGACAGGTGAGAGACAGGTGAGACAGGTGAGAGACAGGTGAGAGACAGGTGAGACAGGTGAGAGACAGGTGAGACAGGTGAGGGACAGGGGGGACAGGTGAGAGACAGGTGAGAGACAGGTGAGAGAGGTGAGAGACAGGTGAGACAGGTGAGAGACAGGTGAGACAGGTGAGGGACAGGGGGGACAGGTGAGAGACAGGTGAGAGACAGGTGAGAGAGGTGAGAGACAGGTGAGACAGGTGAGAGACAGGTGAGACAGGTGAGACAGGTGAGACAGGTGAGAGACAGGTGAGAGACAGGTGAGAGACAGGTGAGAGACAGGTGAGAGACAGGTGAGACAGGTGAGGGACAGGGGGGACAGGTGAGAGACATGTGAGAGACAGGTGAGAGGTGACACAGGTGAGACAGGTGAGGCAGATTCAGGAGATTTTTGGGGCCATTTCACTGAATTTTGGGGTAAAATCATCGGGATTTTTTTGGTTTTTTGGGTAGATTTTGGGACTTTTTTGGTTTTTTGGGGTTTTTTGGTGTCCCCCCATCCGTGGGTACCTTCGGGGTCGGACCAGAGCAGGTCACACATGGGACCGTGAATTTTGGGGTCAAATCTTCGGGATTTTGGGGCCATTTCAGTGAATTTTGGGCTAAAATCTTCGGGATTTTTTTGGATTTTTAGGTGGATTTTGGGTGGATTTGGGAATTTTTTGGGATTTTGGGATTTTTGCGGTTTTTTGGTGTCCCTTTCCCTGTCCCTCACTCTGCACAATCCCACAAATTTTTGGGCGCATTCAGGAGATTTTTGGTGCCATTTCAGTGAATTTTGGGGTCAAATCTTCGGGATTTTTTTGATTTTTAGGTGGATTTTGGGTGGATTTTGGGATTTTTTGGGTTTTTGGGATTTTTGGGTGTCCCCATCCCCTCAGTACCTTCGGGGTCAGACCAGAGCAGGTCCCACTTTGGGCCGTGAATTTTGGGGTCAAATCTTCGGGATTTTGGGGCCATTTCAGTGAATTTTGGGGTAAAATCTTCGGGATTTTTTTGATTTTTAGGTGGATTTTGGGTGGATTTTGGGGTTTTTTGGGGTTTTTGGGTGTCCCCATCCCCTCAGTACCTTCGGGGTCAGACCAGAGCAGGTCACACATGGGGCCGTCGTGCGGCACCTCCTGCTTGCGGTCGATGGTTCGGATCTGGTCCAGGGTCTGGATGGACGGCGAGAGCCCCCCGTGAACACAGAAAATCTGAAAGTTTGGGACATTTTGGGTCATTTTTGGTCATTTTGGGGCATTTTGGGGCATTTTGGGGCTTTTGGGGTATTTGGGGTATTTCAGGTATTTGGGACATTTGGGATATTTGAGAAAATTTGGGGTATTTGGGGTATTTGGGGCTTTGGGGACATCTGGGAACGTTTGGGATATTTGGGAAATTTGGGTCATTTTGGGACATTTTGGGATATTTGGGACATTTTGGGACATTTGGGGTATTTGGGATATTTGGGGTCATTTTGGGTATTTTGGGGCTTTGGGGACATCTGGGGACCTTTAAGATATTTGGGAAATTTGGGTCATTTTGGGACATTTGGGGCATTTTGGTCATTTTGGGACATTTGGGGTCATTGAGATTATTGGGTCATTTTGGGGTATTTGGGGTATTTGGGGCATTTGGGGTATTTGGGATATTTTGGGTATTTTGGGTATTTGGGGTATTTGGGGTCATTTGGGGCTTTGGGGACATCTGGGGACCTTTAAGATATTTGGGAAATTTGGGACATTTTGGGTCATTTTGGGACATTTTGGGTCATTTGGGGTCATTGAGGTTATTGGGACATTTTGGGGTATTTGGGACATTTGGGATATTTGGGGTATTTCGGATATTTTGGGATATTTTGGATATTTGGGGTATTTGGGGCTTTGGAGACATTTGGGGACGTTTGGGAAATTTGGGACATTTTGGGACATTTTGGAACATTTGGGGTCATTGAGATAATTGGGTCATTTTGGGGTATTTGGGGTATTTGGGGTATTTGGGGTATTTGGGGGGTTTTGGGTATTTTGGGGTATTTGGAGTAATTTTAGATATTTGGGGTATTTGGGGCTTTGGGGACATCTGGGGGTATTTAAGATATTTGGGAAATTTGGGACATTTTGGGGCATTTTGGGGCATTTTGGTTATTTTGGGACATTTGGGGTCATTGAGGTAATTGGGACATTTTGGGATATTTGGGGCTTTTGGGATATTTTGGGTATTTCGGATATTTTGGGGCATTTTGGATATTTGGGGTATTTGGGGCCTTGGGGACATCTGGGGACATTTGGGAAATTTGGGGCATTTTAGGAAATTTGGGACATTTGGGGTATTTGGGGTAATTTAGGAAATTTGGGAAATTTGGGACATTTGGGTCATTTTGAGACATTTGGGGTCATTGAGGTAATTGGGACATTTTGGGGTATTTTGGACATTTTGGGACATTTGGGATATTTGGGAAATCTGGGGACATCTGGGGACATCTGGGGACATTTGGGAAATTTGGGACATTTTGGGACATTTGGGTCATTTTGGGTCATTTGGGACATTTGGGATATTGGGGACATTTGGGACATTTGGGATATTTGGGGTATTTTGGGTATTTTGGGATATTTGAGGTCATTTGTGGATCTGGTCCAGGGTCTGGATGGACGGCGAGAGCCCCCCGTGCACGCAGAAAATCTGAAAGTTTGGGCAAATTTGGGTCATTTTGGGGCTTTTTGGGACATTTTGGGTCATTTTGGGTCATTTTTGGACACTTTGGGGCTTTTGGGGTATTTGGGGTATTTCAGGTATTTGGGACATTTGGGATATTTGAGAAAATTTTGGGTATTTGGGGCTTTGGGGACATCTGGAGACCTTTAAGATATTTGGGAAATTTGGGTCATTTTGGGTCATTTTGAGTCATTTTGGGACATTTTGGACACTTTGGGTATTTGGGACATTTGAGGTATTTGGGGCTTTGGAGACATCTGGGGACCTTTAAGATATTTGGGAAATTTGGGGCATTTTGGGGCATTTTGGGACATTTGGGGTCATTGAGGTAATTGAGACATTTTAGGGTATTTGGGACATTTGGGGCTCTGGGGACATTTGGGGACGTTTGGGATATTTGGGACATTTGGGACATTTTGGGTCATTTTGGGGCATTTTGGACACTTTGGGTATTTGGGGCTTTTTGGGACTTTTTGGGACATTTGGGGTCATTGACATAATTGGGACATTTTAGGACATTTGGGACATTTTGGGATATTTGGGAAATTTGGGACATTTGGGTCATTTTGGGATATTTGGGGTCATTGAGGTAATTGGGTCATTTTGGGGTATTTGGGACATTTTGGGTCATTCTGAGACATTTTGGAACATTTCAGACATTTGGGAAATTTGGGAGATTTGGGATATTTTGGGTATTTGGGGTATTTGGGGCTTTGGGGACATTTGGGAACGTTTGGGATATTTGGGAAATTTGGGTCATTTTGGGGCATTTTGGGACATTTGGGATATTTTGGGTATTTTGGGGTATTTTGGGTATTTGGGGTCATTTTGGGTATTTGGGGCATTTTGGGTCATTTGGGACATTTGGAGCTTTGGAGACATTTGGGATATTTGGGATATTTGGGATATTTTGGGGTATTTGGGGTCATTTGTGGATCTGGTCCAGGGTCTGGATGGACGGCGAGAGCCCCCCGTGCACGCAGAAAATCTGAAAGTTTGGGGCATTTTGGGGCATTTTGGGGCTTTTGGGGTATTTCAGGTATTGGGAACATTTCAAATATTTGGGAAATTTGGGACATTTTGGGTCACTTTGGGGCATTTTGGACATTTTGGGTATTTAGGAGATTTTGGGTCATTTGGGGTTTTTGGGGTCATTTTGGGTATTTGGGGCTTTTTGGACATCTGGGAACGTTTGGGATATTTGGGAAATTTGGGACTTTTTGGGTCATTTTGGGACATTTTGGACGTTTTGGGTCATTTGGAACATTTGGGACATTTCGGACATTTTGGGTATTTGGGGCTTTATGAACATCTGGGGACATTTGGGAAATTTGGGACATTTTAGGGCATTTTGGATATTTTGGGTATTTGGGACATTTTGGGATATTTGGGGTCATTGAGGTTATTGGGATATTTTGGGGTATTCGGGACATTTTGGGCCATTTGGAGCATTTGGGGTATTTGGGATATTTTGGGACATTTGGGGTATTTGGGACATTTTGGGATATTTGGGGTATTTGGGGCTTTGGGGACATCTGGGGACATTTAAGGTATTTAAGAAATTTGGGTCATTTTGGGACATTTTGGGACATTTTGGGTATTTCAGGTATTTGGGACATTTGGGACATTTGGGATATTTGGGTACTTTGGGTATTTGGGATCATTTTGGGTATTTGGGGCTTTGGGGACATTTGGGAAATTTGGGACATTTGGGGTCATTTGGGAAATTTGGGGCATTTTGGGACATTTTGGGACATTTGGGGTCATTGAGATAATTGGGACATTTTGGGGTATTTGGGGTATTTGGGGCTTTAGGGACATCTGGGGACCTTTAAGATATTTGGGACATTTGGGACATTTTGGGGCATTTTGGGGCATTTTGGACACTTTGGGTATTTGGGACATTTGGGGCATTTTGGGTTATTTTGGGTATTTGATCATTTGGGATCATTTGGGAAATTTGGGACATTTTGGGATACTTGGGATATTTGGGATATTTGGGGTCATTGAGGTAATTGGGACATTTTAGGACATTTGGGGCATTTTGGGATATTTGGGAAATTTGGGTCATTTTGGGTCATTTGGGACATTTGGAGCTTTGGGGACATTTGGGGTATTTGGGGCATTTGGGACATTTGGGATATTTTGGGTACTTTGGGGTATTTGGGAAATTTTGGGTCATTTTGGGTCATTTGGGACATTTGGAGCTTTGGAGACATTTGGGATATTTGGGATATTTGGGGTATTTTGGGGTATTTGGGGTCATTTGTGGATCTGGTCCAGGGTCTGGATGGACGGCGAGAGCCCCCCGTGCACGCAGAAAATCTGAAAGTTTGGGACATTTTGGGTCATTTTGGCACTTTTTGGGGCATTTTGGGGCTTTTTGGACACTTTGGATATTTGGGGTATTTGGGGTATTTGGGACATTTGGAACATTTGGGATATTTGAGAAAATTTGGGGTAATTTGGGGTATTGGAGGCATTTGGGGACGTTTGGGATATTTGGGAAATTTGGGTCATTTTGGGACATTTTGGGACATTTTGGGTATTTCAGGTATTGGGGACATTTGGGACATTTGGGGTATTTGAGATATTTGAGAAAATTTGGGGAAATTTTAGGTATTTGGGGCTTTGGGGACATCTGGGGACCTTTAAGATATTTGGGAAATTTGAGTCATTTTGGGTCACTTTGGGGCTTTTTAGACATTTGGGGTATTTCAGGTATTTGGGACTTTTTGGGACATTTGGGACATTTGGGATATTTGGGGTATTTGGGGCTTTGGGGTCATCTGGGGACATGTGGGAAATTTGGGTCATTTTGGGGTATTTGGGGTTATTTGGGACATTTGGGGTCATTTGGGACATTTGGTAAATTTGGGGCATTTTGGGACATTTGAGACATTTCGAACATTTTGGGTATTTGGGGGTTTTTGGACATCTAGGGACATTTGGGAAATTTGGGACATTTTGGGATACTTGGGATATTTGGGATATTTGGGGTCATTGAGGTAATTGGGACATTTTAGGACATTTGGGACATTTTGGGATATTTGGGAAATTTGGGGCATTTTGGGTCATTTTGGGTCATTTTGGGTCATTTGGGGCATTTGGGACATTTGGGATATTTTGGGATATTTGGGGTATTTTGGGTATTTTGGGGTATTTGGGGTCATTTGTGGATCTGGTCCAGGGTCTGGATGGACGGCGAGAGCCCCCCGTGCACGCAGAAAATCTGAAAGTTTGGGACATTTTGGGTCATTTTGGGTCATTTTTGGACACTTTGGGGCATTTGGGGTATTTGGGGTATTTGGGGTATTTGGGACATTTGGGGGGTTTTGGGTATTTGGGGTATTTTGGGTATTTGGGGCTTTGGGGACATCTGGGGACCTTTAAGATATTTGGGAAATTTGGGTCATTTTGGGTCATTTTGGGACATTTGAGACATTTGGGAAATTTGGGAGATTTGAGACATTTGGGGCATTTTGGGTCATTTTGGGTACTTTGGGTATTTGGGGTCATTTGGGGCTTTGGGGACATCTGGGGATACTTGGGAAATTTGGGGCATTTTGGGGCTTTGGGGACATCTGGGGACCTTTAAGATATTTGGGAAATTTGGGACATTTTGGGTCATTTTGGGATATTTTGGGTCATTTGGGGTCATTGAGGTAATTGGGACATTTTGGGGCATTTGGGACATTTTGGGTCACTTGGGGTATTTGGGGATATTTGGGAAATTTGGGGCATTTTGGGGCATTTTGGGACATTTTGGATATTTGGGGTATTTGGGGCTTTGGGGTATTTGGGGTATTTGGGGCATTTGGGACATTTGGGATATTTGGGATATTGGGGACATTTGGGATATTTGGGACATTTGGGATATTTGGGGTATTTTGGGTATTTTGGGGTATTTGGGGTCATTTTTGGATCTGGTCCAGGGTCTGGATGGACGGCGAGAGCCCCCCGTGCACGCAGAAAATCTGAAAGTTTGGGCAAATTTGGGTCATTTTGGGGCTTTTTGGACACTTTGGGGCATTTGGGGTATCTGGGGTATTTCAGGTATTTGGGACATTTGGGATAATTGAGAAAATTTGGGGTATTTGGGGCTTTGGGGACATCTGGGGGCATTAAAGATATTTGGGAAATTTGGGTCATTTTGGGGCATTTTGGGGCATTTTGGGGCATTTTGGGGCATTTTGGTTATTTTGGGATATTTGGGGTCATTGAGATAATTGGGTCATTTTGGGGTATTTGGGGTATTTGGGGTATTTTAGGTATTTGGGATATTTTGGGTATTTGGGGCTTTGGGGGCATCTGGGGACATTTGGGAAATTTGGGTCATTTTGGAACATTTGGGTCATTTTGGGATATTTTGGGATATTTGGGGTCATTGAGGTAATTGGGACATTTTGGGATATTTGGGGCTTTTGGGATATTTGGGTATTTCGGATATTTTGGGGTATTTTGGATATTTGGGGTATTTGGGGCCTTGGGGACATCTGGGGACATTTGGGAAATTTGGGGCATTTTGGGACATTTTGGGTCATTTGGGACATTTTGGACATTTGGGATATTTGGGGTACTTTGGGGTATTTGGGACATTTTGGGATATTTTGGATATTTGGGGTATTTGGGGCTTTGGGGACATTTGGGAAATTTGGGTCATTTTGGGACATTCTGAGACATTTTGGAACATTTGAAACATTTGGGAAATTTGGGAGATTTGGGACATTTTGGGTATTTGGGGTATTTGGGGCTTTGGGGACATCTGGGGACATTTGGGAAATTTGGGAAATTTGGGGCATTTTGGGGCATTTTGGGACATTTTGGACACTTTGGGTATTTGGGGCTTTTTGGACACTTTGGGACATTTGGGGTCATTTTGGGTATTTGGGGCTTTGGGGACATCTGGGGACATTTGGGAAATTTGGGTCATTCTGGGAAATTTGGGACATTTTGGTCATTTTGGGACATTTGGGGTCATTGAGGTAATTGGGTCATTTGGGGTATTTGGGATATTTTGGGTATTTCGGATATTTTGGGGTATTTTGGATATTTGGGGTATTTGGGGCCTTGGGGACATCTGGGGACATTTGGGAAATTTGGGGCATTTTGGGACATTTTGGGTCATTTGGGACATTTTGGACATTTGGGACATTTGGGATATTTGGGGTACTTTGGGATATTTTGGGGTATTTGGGATATTTTGGGTATTTTGGGATATTTGGGGTATTTTGGGGTATTTGGGGTCATTTGGGGCTTTGGGGACATCTGGGGACCTTTAAGATATTTGGGAAATTTGGGACTTTTTGGGTCATTTTGGGACATTTTGGACACTTTGGGTATTTGGGACATTTGGGGCATTTTGGGTCATTTTGGGTATTTGGGGCTTTGGGGACATCTGGGGACATTTGGAAAATTTGGGTTATTTTGGGAAATTTGGGACATTTTGGGACATTTGGGGTCATTGATGTAATTGGGTCATTCTGGGGTATTTGGGACATTTTGGATATTTGGGGTATTTGGGGCTTTGGGGACATCTGGGGACATTTGGGAAATTTGGGAAATTTTGGGGCATTTTGTGGCATTTGTGACATTTGGAGCTTTGGGGACATTTGAGGTATTTGGGACATTTGGGGAAATTTGGGATATTTTGGGACATTTTGGGTATTTGGTCATTTTGGATCATTTTGGGACATTTGGGGCATTTTGGTCATTTTGGGACATTTGGGGTCATTGAAGTAATTGGGTCTTTTTGGGACATTTGGGACATTTTGGATATTTGGGGTATTTGGGGCTTTGGGGACATCTGGGAACGTTTGGGATATTTGGGAAATTTGGGTCATTTTGGGACATTTTGGGATATTTGGGACATTTTGGGACATTTGGGGTATTTGGGATATTTGGGGTCATTTTGGGTATTTTGGGGCTTTGGGGACATCTGGGGACCTTTAAGATATTTGGGAAATTTGGGTCATTTTGGGGCATTTTGGGGCATTTTGGACACTTTGGGTATTTGGGATATTTGGGGTCATTTGGGGCTTTGGGGACATCTGGGGATACTTGGGAAATTTGGGTCATTTTGGGGCATTTTGGGATATTTGGGTCATTTTGGTTCATTTGCGACATTTGGGATATTTTGGATATTTTGGGTATTTGGGACATTTTGGGATATTTGGGGTCATTGAGGTAATTGGAACATTTTGGGGCATTTGGGGACATTTGGAACATTTGGGATATTTTGGATATTTTGGGGTATTTGGGGTAATTTGGGATATTTGGGGTATTCGGGGCTTTGGGGACATCTGGGGGCATTTAAGATATTTGGGAAATTTGGGACATTTTGGGTCATTTTGGGTCATTTTGGGACATTTTGGGTCATTTGGGGTCATTGAGGTAATTGGGACATTTTGGGGTATTTGGGGCATTTGGGATATTTTGGGTATTTCGGATATTTTGGGGTATTTTGGATATTTGGGGTATTTGGGGCTTTGGGGACATCTGGGGACCTTTAAAATATTTGGGAAATTTGGGACATTTTGGGTCATTTTGGAACATTTTGGACACTTTGGGTATTTGGGGCTTTTTGGGACATTTTGGGACATTTGGGGTCATTGAGGTAATAGGGTCATTTTGGGGTATTTGGGATATTTTGGGGTATTTTGGGTATTTGGGGCTTTGGGGACATCTGGGGACATTTAGGATATTTGGGAAATTCGGGACATTTTGGGTCATTTTGGGGCATTTTGGACACTTTGGGTATTTGGGACATTTGGGATATTTGGGGTATTTAGGGCTTTGGGGACATCTGGGAACATTTGGGATATTTGGGAAATTTGGGACATTTTGGGTCACTTTGGAACATTTTGGACATTCTGGGTGTTTCAGGTATTTGGGACTTTTTGGGATATTTGGGACATTTTGGATATTTGGGGTATTTGGGGCTTTGGGGACATTTGGGAAATTTGGGACATTTTGGTCATTTGGGAACATTTGGGGTCATTGAGGTAATTGGGACATTTTGGGGTATTTAGGGCATTTGGGGTATTTTGGGTATTTTGGGTATTCTGGGGTATTTGGGGTAATTTAGGATATTTGGGGTATTTGGGGCTTTGGGGACATTTGGAGCTTTGGGGACATCTGGGGATACTTGGGAAATTTGGGTCATTTTGGGGTGTTTTGGGACATTTGGGTCATTTTGGGTCATTTGTGACATTTGGGACATTTTAGATACTTTGGATATTTAGGACATTTTAGGATATTTGGGGTCATTGAGGTTATTGAGACATTTTGGGAAATTTGAGGCATTTTGGGGTATTTGGGACATTTTGGGGTATTTGGGGTATTTGGGATATTTGGGAAATTTGGGGCATTTTGGGGCATTTTGGGTATTTTGGGTATTTGGGGCTTTCGGAAAATCTGGGGACATTTAAGATATTTGGGAAATTTGGGACATTTTGGGGCGTTTTGGACATTTTGGGTCATTTGCGACATTTGGGACATTTTGGATATTTTGGGTATTTGGGGCATTTTGGGACATTTGGGGTCATTGAGGTAATTGGGACATTTTGGGGTATTTGGGACATTTTGGGTATTTTGGTCTTTGGGGACATCTGGGGACATTTAAGATATTTGGCAAATTTGGGACATTTTGGGGCGTTTTGGACATTTTGGGACATTTGGGAAATTTGGGATATTTTTGGTTATTTGGGGTCATTTGGGAAATTTGGGACATTTTGGTCATTTTGGGACATTTGGGGTCATTGAGTTAATTGGATCATTTTGGGACATTTGGGACATTTTGGGACATTTAGGATATTTTGGATATTTGGGGCTTTGGAGACATCTGGGGACATTTGGGATATTTGGGACATTTTGGATCATTTTGGGTATTTTGGTTATTTGGGGTCATTTGGGAAATTTGGGACATTTTGGGACATTTGGGGTCATTTGGAAAATTTGGGAAATTTGGGGTATTTTGGGATATTTTGGGTATTTGGGGTATTTGGGGTTTTGGGGACATCTGGGGACATCTGGGGACATTTTGGGTCATTTTGGACACTTTGGGTATTTATGAACTTTGGAAACGTTTGGGGTCATTTGGGATATTTGGGATATTTGGTGTATCCCAGGTGTGCCCAGGTGTATCCCAGGTGTACCTCAGGTGTGTCCAGGTGTCCCCAGGTGTGTCCCAGGTGTACCTCAGGTGTGCCCAGGTGTGCCCAGGTGTGCCCAGGTCTATCCCAGGTGTGCCCAGGTGTATCCCAGGTGTATCCCAGGTGTGCCCAGGTGTGCCCAGGTGTATCCCAGGTGTCCCCAGCTGTCCCCAGGTGTATCCCAGGTGTGGCCAGGTGTATCCCAGCTGTCCCCAGGTGTATCCCAGGTGTATCCCAGCTATCCCCAGGTGTGTCCCAGGTGTGCCCAGGTGTGTCACCTGCCCCCAGGTGTGTTACCTGCCCCAGGTGCGCTCACCTTGCCGTCGATGATGGCCGACAGGCTCAGGTAGTCGAAGATCTCAGTGTCCCACCTCCCCCAGGTGTCCCCAGGTGTGTCCCAGGTGTATCCCAGGTGCCCCCAGGTGTATCCCCAGGTGTGCCCAGGTGTATCCCAGGTGTATCCCAGCTGTCCCCAGGTGTGCCCAGGTGTCCCCAGCTGTCCCCAGGTGTGCCCAGGTGTGCCCAGGTGTGTTACCTGCCCCAGGTGCGCTCACCTTGCCGTCGATGATGGCCGACAGGCTCAGACAATCACAGATCTCAGTGTCCCACCTGCCCCAGGTGTGCCCAGGTGTGCCCAGGTGTGCCCAGCTGCCCCCAGGTGTGCCGAGGTGTCCCCAGTGGTCCCCAGCTGTCCCCAGGTGTATCCCAGGTGTGCCCAGGTGTGCCCAGGTGTCCCCAGTGGTCCCCAGCTGTCCCCAGGTGTCCCCACGTGTCCCCAGGTGCGCCCAGGTGTGCCCCAGGTGTATCCCAGCTGTCCCCAACTATCCCCAGGTGTATCCCAGATAAATCCCAGGTGTGTTACCTGTCCCCAGCTGTGTCACCTGTCCCCCAGCTGTCCCCAGGTGTGCCCAGGTGCGCTCACCTTGCCATGGATGATGGCCGACAGGCTCAGGTAGTCACAGATCTCCGTGTCCCACCTGCCCCAGGTGTCCCCAGGTGTGCCCAGGTGTATCCCAGGTGTATCCCACGTGTGCCCAAGTGTGCCCAGGTGTACCACAGCTGTCCCCAGGTCTATCCCAGGTGTCCCCAGGTGTCCCCAGGTGTATCCCAGGTGTATCCCAGGTGTGCCCAGCTGCCCCCAGGTGTATCCCAGCTACCCCCAGATGTATCCCAGGTGTATCCCAGGTGTGCCCAGGTGTGCCCAGGTGTGCCCAGGTGCGCTCACCTTGCCATCGATGATGGCTGACAGGCTCAGGTAGCCGAAGATCTCAGTGTCCCACCTGCCCCAGGTGTGCCCAGGTGTATCCCAGGTGTATCCCAGGTGTGCCCAGGTGTATCCCAGGTGTGCCCAGCTGCCCCCAGGTGTATCCCAGCTGTCCCCAGGTGTATCCCCAGATGTGCCCAGGTGTGTCACCTGCCCCCAGGTGTGCTACCTGTCCCAGGTGCGCTCACCTTGCCGTCGATGATGGCCGACAGGCTCAGGTAGTCGAAGATCTCGGTGCAGTAGCGCCACACGGTGACCGAGCCGTACTTGCGCAGGCACTCGTCGTAGAAGCCGTACACCTGCGTGATCTGCCGCGACTCGTGGTTCCCCCTGATCAGCGTGATCCGGTCTGGGTACCTCACCTGGACAGGTGAGACACACCTGAGTCACACCTGAGTCACACCTGAGTCAGGTACAGCACACCTGAGACAGGTACAACACACCTATGGCATCACCTGTGCCAGGTGTGCCACACCTGCGGGATCTGCCGCCACTCGTGGTTCCCCCTGATCAGCGTGATCCGGTCTGGGTACCTCACCTGGACAGGTGAGACACACCTGAGTCAGGTACAGCACACCTGAGATAGGTACAGCACACCTGAGACAGGTACAGCACACCTGGATCAGGTACAACACACCCACGGCATCACCTGTGCCAGGTGTGCCACACCTGTGGAATCAGCCAAGCAGCTCAGCTGGGTACAGGTGACACACCTGGATCACACCTGGGCACAGGTAACACACCTGAATCACACCTGGGCACAGGTACAGCACACCTGAGTTACACCTGGGCACAGGTAACACATCTGGATCAGGTACAGCACACCTGAGTTACACCTGTGCCAGGTAACCACCTATAGACACACCCACGGCATCACCTGTGCCAGGTGTGCCACACCTGCGGGATCTGCCGCGACTCGTGGTTCCCCCTGATCAGCGTGATCCGGTCTGGGTACCTCACCTGGGCACAGGTAACACACCTGAGTCACAACTGAGTCACACCTGAGTCAGGTACAACACACCTGAGACAGGTAGAGCACACCTGTGCTAGGTATGACACACCCACGGCATCACCTGTGCCAGGTGTGCCACACCTGCGTGATCTGCCGCGACTCGTGGTTCCCCCTGATCAGCGTGATCCGGTCTGGGTACCTCACCTGGACAGGTGAGACACACCTGAGACAGGTACAGCACACCTGAGACAGGTACAGCACACCTGAGACAGGTACAGCACACCTGTGCTATGTATGACACACCCACGGCATCACCTGTGCCAGGTGTGCCACACCTGTGGGATCTGCCAAGCAGCTCAGCTGGGCACAGGTAACACACCTGGATCACACCTGGGCACAGGTGACACACCTGGGTCACACCTGGGCACAGGTAACACACCTGAGTTACACCTGGGCACAGGTGAGACACACCTGGGGCACACCTGAACGCACCTGTCTCACCTTTAGTGCCAGCAGCAGCAGGAAGGTCTCACACCCATCACACCTGTCCCAGGTGTGCCACACCTGTCTCACCTGTCTGTCCCTGTCTCACCTGCCCAGGTGAGCTCACCTGTCCCACACCTGTCCCACACCTGTCCCACACCTGTCCCACCTGTCTGTCCCTGTCTCACCTGTCCAGGTGAGCTCACCTGAGCACACCTGAGCTCACCTGTCCCACACCTGTCTCACCTTGAGCGCCAGCAGCAGCAGAAACGTCTCCATGCTGTCTGTACCTGTCTCACCCGTCCCACACCTGTTTCACCTGCCCAGGTGAGCTCACCTGTCCCACACGTGTCTCACCTGTCCCACACCTGTCTCACCTGTCCAGGTGAGCTCACCTTTAGTGCCAGCAGCAGCAGAAACGTCTCCACGCTGTCTGTACCTGTCTGTACCCGTCTGTACCTGTCTCAGGTGTATCTCACCTGTCTCATCTGCCCAGGTGAGCTCACCTTGAGCGCCAGCAGCAGCAGAAAAGTCTCACACCCATCTCACCTGTCTCACCTGTCTCTCACCTGTCTCACCTGTCTCACCTGTCTCTCACCTGTCTCACCTGTCTCACCTGTCTCTCACCTGTCTCACCTGTCTCTCACCTGTCTCACCTGTCTCTCACCTGTCTCACCTGTCTCTCACCTGTCTCTCACCTGTCTCTCACCTGTCTCACCTGTCTCTCACCTGTCTCTCACCTGTCTCACCTGTCTCACCTGTCTCTCACCTGTCTCACCTGTCTCACCTGTCTCTCACCTGTCTCTCACCTGTCTCTCACCTGTCTCTCACCTGTCTCTCACCTGTCCCACACCTGTCTCACCTGTCTCACCTGTCTCACCTGTCTCTCACCTGTCTCTCACCTGTCTCACCTGTCTCTCACCTGTCTCACCTGTCTCTCACCTGTCTCTCACCTGTCTCACCTGTCTCTCACCTGTCTCTCACCTGTCTCACCTGTCTCTCACCTGTCTCTCACCTGTCTCACCTGTCTCTCACCTGTCTCACCTGTCTCACCTGTCCAGGTGAGCTCACCTTTAGCGCCAGCAGCAGCAGAAACGTCTCCACGCTGTAGAAGCCGCGATCGACGAAGTCGCCCATGAACAGGTAATTGGTCTCTGGGACATCCCCGCCCACCTGGGCAGGTGAGAGAGGGCAGGGGTCACTCAGGGGTCACTCAGTGGTCACTCATTGGTCACTCATTGGTCACTCAGGGGTCACTCAGTGGTCACTCATTGGTCACTCAGGGGTCACTCAGGGGTCACTCAGTGGTCACTCATTGGTCACTCATTGGTCACTCAGTGGTCACTCATTGGTCACTCAGTGGTCACTCATTGGTCACTCATTGGTCACTCAGTGGTCACTCAGTGGTCACTCAGTGGTCACTCAGTGGTCACTCATTGGTCACTCATTGGTCACTCAGTGGTCACTCAGTGGTCACTCATTGGTCACTCAGGGGTCACTCATTGGTCACTCAGTGGTCACTCATTGGTCACTCATTGGTCACTCAGGGGTCACTCATTGGTCACTCAGTGGTCACTCATTGGTCACTCATTGGTCACTCATTGGTCACTCATTGGTCACTCAGTGGTCACTCAGGGGTCACTCATTGGTCACTCATTGGTCACTCATTGGTCACTCATTGGTCACTCATTGGTCACTCAGGGGTCACTCATTGGTCACTCAGTGGTCAGTTGGTCACTCAGTGGTCACTCATTGGTCACTCAGTGGTCACTCAGGGGTCACTCAGTGGTCACTCAGTGGTCACTCATTGGTCACTCAGTGGTCACTCATTGGTCACTCAGGGGTCACTCATTGGTCACTCAGGGTCACTCAGTGGTCACTCAGTGGTCACTCAGGGGTCACTCATTGGTCACTCATTGGTCACTCAGGGGTCACTCAGTGGTCACTCATTGGTCACTCAGGGGTCACTCATTGGTCACTCATTGGTCACTCATTGGTCACTCAGGGGTCACTCATTGGTCACTCATTGGTCACTCAGGGGTCACTCAGTGGTCACTCATTGGTCACTCAGGGGTCACTCATTGGTCACTCATTGGTCACTCAGGGGTCACTCATTGGTCACTCATTGGTCACTCAGTGGTCACTCACTGGTCACTCACTGGTCACTCATTGGTCACTCATTGGTCACTCATTGGTCACTCAGTGGTCACTCACTGGTCACTCACTGGTCACTCATTGGTCACTCATTGGTCACTCATTGGTCACTCAGTGGTCACTCAGTGGTCACTCAGTGGTCAGTTGGTCACTCATTGGTCACTCAATGGTCACTCAGGGGTCACTCAGTGGTCAGTTGGTCACTCAGTGGTCACTCAGTGGTCACTCAGTGGTCACTCATTGGTCACTCATTCGTCACTCATTGGTCACTCAGGGGTCACTCATTGGTCACTCAGGGGTCACTCATTGGTCACTCAGTGGTCACTCAGTGGTCACTCATTGGTCACTCATTGGTCACTCAGTGGTCACTCATTGGTCACTCAGTGGTCACTCAGTGGTCACTCTGTGGTCACTCATTGGTCACTCAGTGGTCACTCATTGGTCACTCAGTGGTCACTCAGTGGTCACTCAGTGGTCACTCAGTGGTCACTCAGTGGTCACTCAGTGGTCACTCATTGGTCACTCATTGGTCACTCAGTGGTCACTCATTGGTCACTCATTGGTCACTCAGTGGTCAGTTGGTCACTCATTGGTCACTCAGTGGTCAGTTGGTCACTCAGTGGTCACTCAGTGGTCACTCAGTGGTCACTCATTGGTCACTCAGTGGTCACTCAGTGGTCACTCAGTGGTCACTCATTGGTCACTCATTGGTCACTCAGGGGTCACTCAGTGGTCACTCAGTGGTCACTCAGTGGTCACTCACTGGTCACTCAGGGGTCACTCATTGGTCACTCAGGGGTCACTCATTGGTCACTCACTGGTCACTCACTGGTCACTCATTGGTCACTCATTGGTCACTCAGTGGTCACTCACTGGTCACTCAGGGGTCACTCATTGGTCTCTCATTGGTCACTCATTGGTCACTCAGTGGTCACTCATTGGTCACTCAGTGGTCACTCAGTGGTCACTCATTGGTCACTCAGTGGTCACTCAGTGGTCACTCAGTGGTCACTCAGTGGTCAGTTGGTCACTCAGTGGTCAGTTGGTCACTCAGTGGTCACTCAGTGGTCACTCATTGGTCACTCAGTGGTCACTCAGTGGTCACTCAGTGGTCACTCAGTGGTCACTCAGTGGTCAGTTGGTCACTCAGTGGTCACTCAGTGGTCACTCAGTGGTCAGTTGGTCACTCAGTGGTCACTCACCCTGAACAGCTCCTTCAGGTCGTAGAACTGCCCGTGGATGTCCCCGCACACCTGGAGGGGAAAATCACCCAAAATTCACCAAAATGTTCCAAAATCACCAAAATTCACAAAAAATCACCCAAAATGTTCCAAAATCACCCAAAACTCACCCAAAATTCACCCAAAATGTCCCAAAATTCACCCCAAATCACCCAAAATGTCCCAAGATTCACCAAAAATGTCCAAAATTCACCCAACATTTACCCAAAATACCCAAAATCAACCAAAATTCACCACAAAATCTCCAAAAATTCACCCTAAATGTCCCAAAATTCACCCAAAATTCTCCCAAAATTCACCCAAAATTCACCCAAAAATCACCCAAAATGTCCCAAAATTCACCCAAAATGTCCCAAAATCACCCAAAATTCACCCAAAATGTCTCAAAATTCGCCCAAAATGTCCCAAAATTCACCCAAAATGCCCCAAATTTACCAAAATTCACTAAAAATGGCCCAAAATGACCCAAAATCACCCAAAATTCACCCAAAATGTCCCAAAATTCACCCAAAATTCACCCAAAATTCACCCAAAATTTACCCAAAATTCACCTAAAATTCACCCAAAATGTCCAAAAATCACCCAAAATGTCCCAAAATTACCAAAATGTCCCAAAATCACCCAAAATTCACCCAAAATGCCCCAAAATTCACCTAAAATGTCCCAAAATCACCCAATATTCGCCCAAAATGTGTCAAATTCACCCAAAATTCACCCAAAATGTCCCAAAATGTCCCAAAATTACCAAAATTCACCTGAAATGTCCCAAATCCACCCAAATTCACCCAAATTCACCCAAAACCAGCCAAAATTCACCCCATATTCACCCCAAAACCACCCAAAATTCACCCAAAATGTCCCAAAATCACCCAAAATCTCTCAAAATCACCCAAAATGTCCCAAAAATACCAAAAATCACGCAAAAATACCCAAAATTCACCCAAAACGTCCCAAAATAACCAAAATTCACCAAAAATTCACCCAAAATGTCCCAAAATTCCCCCAAAATGCCCCAAAATTACCCAAAATCACCAAAATTCACCCCAAAATCACTCAAAATTCACCAAAAATCACCCAGAATTCACCCAAAATGTCCCAAAATTACCAAAATTCACCTGAAATGTCCCAAATCCACCCAAATTCACCCAAAATCACCCAAAACCAGCCAAAATTCACCCTAAATTCACCCCAAATCACCCAAATTCACCCAAAATGTCCCAAAATCACCCAAGATCACCCAAAATTCACCCAAAAATCACCCAAAAGGTCCCAAAATCACCCAAAATTCACCCAAAATTCACCAAAAATGTCCAAAATTCACCCAAAATTCACCCAAAATCACCCAAAATTCACCCAAAATCACCCAAAATTCACTCAAAATGTTCCAAAATTCACCCAAAATGCCCCAAATTTACCAAAATTCACTAAAAATGGCCCAAAATGACCCAAAATCACCCAAAATCACCCAAAATTCACCCAAAATGTCCCAAAATTACCAAAACTCACCCAAAATTCACCCCAAATGTCCCAAAATTCACCCAAAATTCACCCAAAAGTCTCCCAAAATTCTCCCAAAATTCACCCAAATTCACCCAAAATATCCCAAAATTCTCCCAAAATTTCCCCAGAATTTTTCCAATTTTGCCCAATTTTTCCGCAACTTTCCCCAGAAGTTTCTCAAATTTTCTGGATTTTTCCAGAATTTCCCTGAATTTTTTGGAATTTTCCTGAAATTTCCCAGAATTTTTCTAGAATTTCCCCAAAATTTCCAGAAATTTCCCGAATGTCCTGGGAATTTTCCCGGGTTTTTCCATAATATTCCGGAATTTTCCTGGAATTCTCCCAGATTTTCCCCAAATTTTCCGCAAATTTTCCAGAATTTTCCAAACTTTCCCTGGAATTTTCCAGAATTTTCCCAGAAATTTTCCAATTTCCCCCAAATTTTCTGGAATTTTCCCAAAATTTTTCCTGAAATTTTCCAAAATTTTTCTGGAATTTTCCCAAAATTCCCAAAATTTATCCAAATTTTCCAGAAATTTCCCAGAATTTTCCCAAATTTTTTGGAACCTCCCAGAATTTTCCAGAATTTTCCCGGATGTTTCGTGGCATTTTCCGGAATTTTCCAGAATTTTCCCAGAATTTTCTGGAATTTTCCTGAATTTTCCCAACTTTCCCTGGAATTTTCTGGAATTTTCCAGAATTTTCCCAAATTTTCTGGTACCTTCCAGAATCTCCCCAAATTTCTCCGAATTTTCCCAGACTTTTCTGGAATTTTCCCAGAACTTCCCCAAATTTTCCAGAATTTTTCCAGAATTTTCCCAGAATTTTCCAGAAATTTTCCAATTTACCCCAAGTTTTCTGGAATTTTCCCTGAATTTTTTCTGGAATTTTCCTAAATTTTTCTGGAATTTTCCCTGTAATTTTTCTGGAATTTTCTGGAATTTTCCCCCAGTTTTCTCAATTTTCCCAACATTTTCCAGAATTTTCCCAAAATTTTCCAGAAATTTCCCCAGAATTTCCCCAGAATTTTCCGGAATTTTCCAGAATTTCCCCAAATTTCTCAGAATTTTCCCAGAATTTTCTCGGATTTTCCAGAATTTTCCGGGAATTTCCCCAGAATTTTCCAGAATATTCCAGAATTTCCCCAGAATTTCCCCGAATTTCCTGGAATTTTCCCAGAATTTTCCTGGAATTTTCCGGATATTTCCAAAATTTTCCAGAATATTCCCAAATTCCCCTGAATTTTCCTGGAATTTTCCAGAAATTTTCCCCAAATTTTCTGGAATTTCCCCCGAATTTTTTCTGGAATTTTTCTTGAATTTCCTGGAAATTTCAGGAACCTTCCAGAATTTCCCCAAATTTCTCAGAATTTCCCCAGAATTTTCCAGAATATTCCCAAATTCCACTGAATTTTCTGCAATTTTCCCGGAATTTTCCCAGAATTTCCCCAAATTTTCCTGGAATTTTCCAGAATTTTCCCAAAATTTTCCCCAAATTTTCTCGATTTTCCCCCGATTTTTTTCCTGGATTTTTCCCAAATTTTTCTGGAATTTTCCCAAATTTCCCCAAAATTTCTCCAAATTTTCCAGAAATTTCCCAGAATTTTCCCAAATTTTCCGGAATCTTCCCGAAATTTTCGTGGCATTTTCCGGAATTTTCCAGAAATTTTCCCAGAATTTTCTGGAATTTTCCAAAATTTTCCTAAATTTTCCAGAAATTTCCCAGAATTTTCCCAAATTTTCTGGAACCTTCCAGAATTTCCCCATATTTCTCAGAATTTCCCCAGAATATTCCAGAATTTTCCAAAATTTCCCAAGAATTTTCTGGAATTTTCCAGAATTTTCTGGGAATTTCCCCAGAATTTCCCCAAATTTTCTGGAATTTTCCCGGCATTTTTTCTGGAATTTTCCCAAATTTTTCTGGAACGTTCCAGAATTTCCCCGAATTTCTCAGAATTTCCCCAGAACTTTCCCAGAATTTTCCTAAAATTTTCCCAAATTTCCCAGAATTTCCCAAGAATTTCCTGGAATTTTCCAGAATTTTCTGGGAATTTCCCCAGAATTTTCCAGAATATTCCAGAATTTCCCCAGAATTTCCCCAAATTTCCCGGAATTTCCCCAGAATTTTCCTGGAATTTTCCAGATATTTCCAGAATTTTCCAGAATCTTCCCAAACTCCCCTGAATTTTCTGGAATTTTCCAGAATTTCCCCAAAATTTT